>NW_026896058.1:0-197199 GCF_033153095.1 Gastrolobium bilobum
GCTATGTTTTGTCTGCTTGACTAGGTCGATCTTGCTCACATTGGTGTATTTGATTATTTGTAACCATTATTTTCATAGTGGATTACATCTGGACTAGGTACCGTGGGTTTTTACTTCTTCATTGGAGAAGGTTTTCCCACGTTAAATCTGGTTGTGTTCTTCTTCTCTCTCTCTCCTGTTTTCGTTTTGATTTTTCCGCTGCGCTGCCTGACCTGGTGAAGTTCAGGCTAAGGTATTGCCGAGATCCGAGATCAGGATCTTGTTGATTGACTTCCGCACAAATTAAATCTCATAATTGAGACTTATAGCAACCAAGAGAATCTGGATAGACTTCAACATGGCGTCTGGCAAAAAATGCCTCCAAGCTAGCTTTGAAGTTTTTCACCTTCCTGTCCATCCTCTCTTTTCCTTTTATGTCCACATGCACCTTGTTGGTTTTACCCCTCTTGGTGTTTTTACTAGGACCGAATGGAGTTGAAATACAAGTATTTCATCTCATTGTTCATAGCTTGAGCAACACTTGATCAACAACATTTTCTAGTGCATTATTGTAACTAGTAGGATCAATGTCACTGGACAAACAACTTGAGAGTTAACAAGGTTCTCTCCCACTACGAATGTACTGCACTAGACCTAGTGTATTTATAGGTAAAACAAAGAGTGGGTCAAATGATGGATCTTCAATTTCTTGAGGATCCGCTTATACTTGATATTGTTCCTTTACATGTGATACTAATATTTCTACTAGTTTCACTTATATTATCATGTTGAATTTTCAATCATGGTTCTCTTGTTTGTTCACTTAGAGATATATTTATCCATCTTGAACAATCAAGGGAACAGTGAAATGAAGCTTTAGAGATTCTTGAAATTCTTGATCTGAGATAAACCTCATCAAGAATAACTTAACTTAAGAGCTTATAATTTCTTATCTATTCCTCCTTTAAGAAAATCATGTAAGTGCTCACTTAGATTATCTTGTCCTTAAGACTAAATAAGAAATCATCCCTAGTTCTCTTAGGGTAGCCAAAAGATATGCACTCTTCCATACAAGATTCCATCCCATTTGACTGTTGTTGTAAGACGTGTGTCGTAGCACCCTAAATCCGAATATGGTTTGATCTGGGCTTGCACCCTTTCCATAATTCTTTAGGTGTCTTTACAATAAACTTTTCAATCGAGTTTAAGAAGGTACATTTCCTTCTCTTAGGCATCTCCCTTGAACAACATTGACAAAGATGAATAATTGAACATGATCTTCACCAAGTCTAGAAATGTTTGATTTTTGCATACTGCAACTTCATTCAACTAATGTGTTCTTAGAGTTGACAGTTACAAAAACTATCCCCTCTTAAATCAGGTAACACCTGAACTTACCAGACATGTAACCAACACTTTAGTCAGACCAAAGTGTTTTTGATTTGAACACCTACATGCTTTTCTGCCTCAGACTAAACCTCTTGGAATTTCCAAAAGCTTTAGACTTATGGCGCAGGATTGCTTGGCCACTTTACCTTCCAAATAGGACTAACATGTAGCTGTTAGTTAAAAGATTTTGAACCTTTTACTAAAATATGAGATAATATGACTCAATCACAAAGGCCAAAGTGATGTTTCATTTGAAACTTTTATTTCTTTGGTGAAAGTTCTTGTTCATCATCCTTTCCATTCAACATAACAAATTTAAAAAGGGTATAGGACATAGGTAATAAAGACTATTTAAACAATGTACCAGAACAAACAAGACGAAGATGAACTTCGAAATGTAACCGAGGAATCAATTGCATTGTCAACCCATGTTTTAACCAAAACAACTAACAAAAATTGAATTCCTCTTGAAATCTGGAACAAATAAACAATCACCCAAAACCATAGTCTTATAAATAACTTGTCTTACTGCAAATGCAGACACAAGTTCCCATTTTCAAGCTTAGAATATCTGTCCATTGCTGACAGGTATGCCATGTTTGAACTACTACAAAGAGTAACAAACATAATCAGTGATTCCTGAATCAATAATTCATTCACTGATCAGGCCTTGATATGCCCATGTCAGGTTCTTTTCATCACCTCTGGACAATTTTTCTTTCAGTATCCCTTCAGTCTGCACTTGAAGAACTTGCCTTGCGGCTTCTTCATAGCAACTGGTTTGACAACTGATAACCAAGTCATTTTGTTCTTGTTACCACCCTTGGGTTTCCCTTTGGATTTAACAAGACTCTTAGCAAAACCTGCACCGACTGCGTTCTGTCTAGCAGAGCTGCTAGACGCAGCAAACATGTCATTAAGAGTCTGAAACATTTCTACTCCACTCTTAATCATGTACACTTGCTTCTGCAAGTATTTGGAAAGACTGACAATAATATAGCAGCGAACTACCATATCTGCCCTTTCCAAATCTGAGAAATGCATCTTAGTTTCCTAAGACGCATCCTCTGCAGGTTGCTATGGCCCTCGCATTGTCAGAACAAATTTTAGCTTCCATGTTTTAGAACAATATCAAAAAATTTGCTTTTCACTTATTCATAGTTGGTACCATCTAGAGGTTTTCGACTCAAAATCATTTCTAAGATATTTTCTGAAAAACATATAAAGCACACAATTACAAACAAATAATGCAATAAACAAATGAAGTGCGAGTAGATTCTCATAACTACTCTTGTTTATTGTTAACAATCCTCCAGTTTATCTTTACAAGGCTTACGATGGGCAAGTCACTTGTAAAAACCAAAATTGTTATTTGGGCCTTCAGTGCCATTGCCAGAGCCTCGATGGGAGGGTTAACAATTTTACCAAAGTTGAATGTAATTAACCATTGTTTAATTTCAAAATTATCCTTAGTGTCTAAGCATTGCCGACGATGGGCCGTACAATACTTTACTAAAATTTTGAAATTATTAAGATTTAATCTAGTGAAATCTGATTATCCTTATCCGATGGGGCTTCAGCGATAACCATTTCACTAATAAACCCACAAATGGAGCCCGCAGGTTTTAAAATTAATTAATTTTTAAAACCTTCACCCATTCAACATTTTTGTTTGAGAATTTACATAAGCCCAGTCGAATTCATTGTTTAATTTCAAAATTATCTTTAATAACTTAGTATTATCGACGATGGGCCGTACAATACTTTATTAAAATTTTGAAATTATTAAGGCCCAATAAAATCCAATCATGCTTATCCGTTGGGGCCTCACATGATTATTTTATTGATAGGCCCACAATGCGCCTGGAGGTTAAATTAATTTCTTAATTTAAATCTCCTCTGATAGATATTTAAGTCCAATCTAATAAAATCCAATCATGCTTATTCGATGGGACTTCACATGATTATTTTATTAATGGTCCTATAATGCGCTTGAAGGTTAAATTAATCTCTTAATTTAAATCTCCTTCCATTCAACATAAGCAACATTTTCTAATTTCCAAGAATTATTTAATTGAGAGTATCCTTTGTTTGATTTCAAAAACTATATAAGTAAGAGCGCCGATAAACGTGCACTAAGCTTAACATAATTTTGAAAGTATTAAGGTCCTGAAATCCGGTCACTTTACGTCAGCGTGTGCTCCAAACAATCATGATACATGAATGTTGTATGCAGCGTGTGTTATTCCATGACCATTTCAGAAAAACCCACAAATTACTCGCAAAATAAAAGAATTCTCTCAAGAAATTTTCTCTAATTATTTTTCTAGATTTAAATCATCCAAATAGCTGACTTAATTATTAATCTAGATTGCAACAATCATAATAATTATCATTTATGAGGATAATTTGAAATCAAAATAATTTCCATAACGATTATTTGTCTTGATGTTAATAATCCAAAATTAATTAATTCAATTATTAATCTAGATTTTTAATAAAAATCATAATAATTATTAATTAATTTCTTAGGATGATTTAAAATCAAAATAATCCTATAATAACTATCATACTAGTCGCTGAAGACATAATAGCTATTATGCTCATGCAATCATACAAGTTATGCAACAATATGGCACCACCTATTCTATATGGCATGTTATCGCAATAAAGCATGTTATCTATCATATAATTTATACCAATCAATAAAAGCATTAAATAATAAATCATAATTACTTTAATCCATGGCCTTCCTATTTTAAAGAAAATAAAATAAAATTAAATAATACAACTTTGGAATTCATCTTTCGCCTATCCTATAGTATCTGTCTCAAGCCCCTTTAGGGTTTCATGGGCCCAAAAGCCCAAAGACCCAATCCTTTGGCGAGAAACCCTAGGACGCGAAAGAGGAACCCTAGCCGTCAGGTCTGCCGCGCCGTCACCCGAAGTCAAATCAGGCTGAAACTCCAGGGGAAGGACCTCCACGTAGAGACGAGTGCACCGCCGCCGGAACCACCCAAAAAGGTGGCCGGACGCTCTCTCACTCTCCCATTCTTTGCCGGAGAGTGGTGGCCACTCTCAGAATCTTGTGGAGGCGCGTGGAGGAGCGTGTAAACTCAGATGGCGGTGAGACACCCACCGTTGCGTTCGTCTTTCCGTCCTCTTTCCAACCATATATAGATCGCCTCATTCCGAGATCGGGAAGACCTCGAAAAATCTCCGACAGTACTGACTGCGCATCTTACTCGCGGTTTCTCGATCTTGAACTTTTACAAAATATTGGAAAAATACACAGAAATTCCAAAAATAAACAAAAACAGCAAGGAGGAAACCTAATCATATGGGATTAGCCTCCTTGTTACAAATCGAGAAATACACGAGAGATCCTAACCATGGACTAAAGCATTTTTACCGATTAAAATTTAAACTTTTATGAAAATGAATTATAAAATACACATGCTAGATTCATACCATAATCCTAGAACCCTAGGTGCCACATTTCAAGAAGCAAAACTAATTACATGAATAGTGAAACTAGATTCACATACCAATGTACAGCCAAGGCTCTGATACCATTTGAAGGAAATCTTAGATTTATGCGGAAGCGGTTTAGGACCTAGTACATTGGTATGCTTACCGAATCATCCTTGTTTCACAATTACCTCTCGGTGCGCAGGTCTCGTGTACTCTTCACGAACAGCTCACCTCAGCGCCGCAGCACGAACAACCTCCTTGAAGCTGGACTGTGGCAGATCTTCCAGACTATCTCTCGAGGAGGAAGGGGAAGTGTGTGGGCACTGATTAGATTCAGAGCTTGCCTCTTTCTCACAAAAAAGACCTTGGAGGCTGATGACTTAAGAGGTACTATTTATATGGGTTCCAAGAAACCTTAGCTCATTGGGCTCTAGGTTCCTTGGGCTCTTCTCATACTAATAACCCATTTGGGCTTTAGTAAAAGAGCAAACCCAACAAATTTCACCTTGTAAAAATTTTCATGCAGTTGTCGAAGTTAATACTAGTAGTGATATAGAATATTCAGAATCAGAAGTAGTTATGGCAGTTATAACTTGCTGATAGGTACAAAATAAATGGAGTTTGTTAGAAATATTGGTTGAGCAATGCAATCAGAAGACATTGATGGACAGGGCTACAAACTTTAACAAAAAAATTTCACCATTGCCTCTTGTTGAAGTAAAAGTCGAGAATGTTGATGTGAAATGAAATTGCAGATAAATCTATTGCACTTATTCAAATAAATCTTACCAATAGGTCCTTTGAATGGAGTTACAGAAAATAATCAAAACGTAACATTCCTTCAAATTCATCTTCTTGCCAACTTATATGCAGAAATATATTTAAGTGAAAAAAAAAAAAAAAAGAGAAAATGTGAACCTGATCTAAAAATAGTTAGAATTTCGCCAGACACTTTTCTTTTCTATTTTTGATCAAACATGTGATGAATACTCTCTTCTGGGTCAGAATAAAGAAAGACATTTTTGATAAACATGAACAAAATGTTGTCTCTTTGCTTTTTGTTAAAAATAAAAACAAAATACTCAAGCACGTGGATCAACGGGTAGAAAGTGTAACAACTTAACAAGTGGTCTTAGAGTTTAAGTCCTTGAAAATATAGTTGTGTTAAACCTTGGTAAGAAGAATTTTGCTGTTCCTGAAAACCGGCTCAAATTAGACTAATTAAATAATCAATAGATAATAATAAAAATAAAAATAAAAAACAAGAAAAAGGAGACATACTGGATGACTTATATTTGATTTTCCTTTTCAGTAATGCATTGTAAATCGATTACCAAAAAAAAAAAAGTGCACTGTAAATCAAGCCACTAATTGAATAAGTTGTCATAAAACACGGTCACCAATTGAACCCTAGGACTAAAGACATGAGTAACCGGGACTAATATCAGGCCTTGAAAAGAAAAAGAAACTTGTGGGCCAGTTGCACCTAGAGCTGCAAGCAACTCATCTGCAGAATCGGGATAGAGAAAATTTAATTTGCAACGTTAAATCCAATAATGCACAGAAAGGATAGACAATTATTATGTGACTAAAAAGTAAAAACACACTTATTTTGCATAATCAAATCGATAAATTGCATCACATATCATTCACATTTCAATTTTTTAAGAAGCTGTTATTGCGTTACTGAACAATGCTTTTATATCTTTTTATTCAAGATATAACCTATTGTCTAAATTACTTTGATACAAAAATTACTATCAGTTTTTTTTAGAATAAATATCTTTTCTGGTACTCAGCAAATTTTACGATGCTTGTTTTAGTCCTTAGCAAATAAAAAGGCCCATCGTGGTCTCTAACAAATTCAAAATAAACCCATTTAGTTGAAATCAAAATCCTTCACAAATTCAAAAAAGACCCATATTAGTCCCTAAAAGGACTAAAATGGGTCCATTTTCAATTTGTTAAGGACCACGATAGGCCTTTTTACTTGTTAGGGACTAAAACGGGCATCGTGAAATTTGCTGAGGACCAAAAAATATATTTACCCTTTTTTTTAATAAATAAGGGGAGCACTGCCCCAAAAGAAAACTACACAAAAGAAACTACAAAAACTATCTTAAAGATACTTTTTAGTCTTTAAGAACTTGTATTAAGCATAGATGATACCCATCCCAGTACACCTTTCCCACGATAGCCAGTGTTTTGAATTACTTTACATTAGAAATAGTAAAATATAAAAATCATGTTCCAAAAATAACACTTCATTCATGCAAGGATCCGATTCCATATCCTAAAAATATGGTGCCGTATTCTGACTTTTTTTTTTTTTAAACGTAAAATCCACACTTAATTTGTGTATGAAAAAAATAATCTTATCATGTGACCAAAAAACAAAACCTTTAGAAATAACTTCCAATTAAAGCATTGCTAAAAATATTTTAAATAGAAAATTTTTACCTCAAAAATAAGAAAATCCAAATATGCACTAACGTGATCATTTGGTTAAAATGACTTTTAAGGAAAATGGGTATGAAACCAAAATGAAATCATAACTCTTGACATGTTTGGCATGGCTCAGAAGAGAACACAGTTGCAGTAGTCATGCAGAAGTATGATAATAAATAATGTAAGGCTAATTTAAAAAGGTACCACCCCTGTTGTAAACGAATTACGTTTAGCTTTTTTCTTGTTGAAAACAGAGAGACATGATAATTTGACTCATACTTTCTTGAACGTAATGATGTCAATTCGCGCAAACAAGACTTCGAACAAACTGTTAAAAAACGATTGCTTAACAAATTAGAGCGGGATGAGAAACAGGAACAATTCTTAACTAATAATTAATCTCAACTCTTTAAAAAGGCATCTGCTGATCAAGTTATGGAAAAGTAAAACTGTCAATTCCAGTGCAATTTAAAGCTTAAAACAAAATCTGAGATAAACTTAAGTCCTACAAAGAAGAAACATGAACTCATATAACTAAAATTCCCACTCAAACGATAGCATTGGCAGCACTAGCAATCCTTGGCCATAGATCAGCACACTCCTTGCCAATTGGACCAGTGATGGCAGAACCTACATTAACATGAATGACAAGCAAATTAAGACCCGAACCAAAAACCAGAAATGCATAAGTGAGGTCAAATGGCAAAGATGAAGAAACTAACAAGCACGATAGATGTAATCATCTATTTTCATTTTTTCTTCTTTTTTTAAAACAAGAAAGGGTGTCGTACTCAATATGAAAGGGGTTGGGTTACAACAACAGAACTACAGTAAGAATAGCAAAGAAATATTCGGAGAAAAAGTTTCGATTTATATACTTGGAAGAAGAGTATGATATTTGAATATTACATTCCAATTGCATGTGTGGAAGACAACAAAACACGTAAAGATCACCTACAAGGGCCACTACAGCCTGAATCTATATTACATTTACCCATGAAAATCGAAGATGAATAATAAAAAAATACCTTTCATTTCCCCCTTGGGATTCACAATAACACCAGCATTATCTGCAGAAACCAACATCACAAGTCAATAATTGTTGACTAAAACAAATACACCAAAATTAAGAAAACAAGAGCACGCAAACAGATCAAACAAAAACAACAAAGATAAATTCAGCAAAGAATTGTCAACAAAAAAGGGGGGAAATTAAAAAAAAAAAAAAAAAACTTAAGCTGAGAAGCTGTCTGAAGCCATCATGAAATTGGAAGGAAAAATCCTAGACATACCAAAGTCCAAAGCAGAAAGGTCACTAAAACTAGCTTCGACCAATTAGGCATACAGGGATCAACTATATCATATTGTTTAATTTAAAAACTTAAAACGGAGCATTAACACATCCTAAGGGATCAATCAATGAAGAATTGAACTATAATCAAAGAGTATCCCATGATATGCCTCAAGCTTCATGAAACATCCTCAGTACTTCTCGACCAAACAAAAAAAACAAAACCACCATAAGTGGAGGAGAAGGCATTTATTTACCAGCAGACAGGTAACACAATGCAAAGAAATAAACACCATGCTGTTAAAAACTGGCAATTCCACAACTATATGCTTCCCACTGTGAATGACCAATCAATAAACTAGGCACCCAGCTTTTCAGAAGCAACATTTTTTTTTTCAAAAACAAAAAAATTATATTTTATTTCTTTCGGGTACATCGTATTATATGTCACGAAAATTAAAACATGGTACAGAAACGAATCTTATATCAAGTGGTACCTTCGAAGTACATATAGACGCCGTCCTTTCTGCGAAAAGGCTTGCGCTGGCGAACGATGACAGCTGGCAACACCTTCTTCCTCAGATCGGGCTTCCCCTTCTTCACGGTGGCCATCACCATGTCGCCGACGCAAGCCGAAGGAAGACGATTCAGGCGACCTTTGATTCCCTTCACCGAAATGATATACAGATTCTTCGCCCCCGTGTTGTCGGCGCAGTTCACCGTCGCAGCCACCGGAAGACCCAGCGACATCCGGAACTTGTTACCCGCCGATCCACCACGACCTCTCTTCGACATCGTTGCTCCTTCTCTCTCTCTCCTTGTGTCACAGTGTGTGTATATATGCAAAACAACGAGGGTTTTCCTGTTCTAGGGTTTACATGGGCTAGGGCCGATTATAATGGGCTCTAATTGGGCCTTTAATGAAGTGACACATCATAGATCACGAAAACACAAATATCCTTTTATTTTTTAAGTGACGTGGCTCCTCTGATCACTTCAACGATGTCGTGTTACACTCTCTCTCATCATCACCTTTTAGTTCCTCCGACGACCGCCGTACACGGTGGTTTCTATCAGCGAAGACGTACCGGACGCTGCCCGAGGATGTCACTCAACAACAACAACCCAAACCGTGATTCATCTTACGTGATGAGCCTAAGTGCACTGACGAACCTCCTCTGGGGACGGTCACTGCCGCCGGGGATACTCGTCGCCGCCGTGCGCACCGCCTGGAACTCCACGTGGCAGCTCATGATGTCGCAGCTCGCTCCGTCCGACTCCTCCGGCGGGTATTCTAGGCCCGCTTCTAAATTCCGATTCTCCGGCCGTCCTACGGGTAGCCTCCACCTCTACGTGGGCCTGCCATGCCCGTGGGCCCACCGGACCCTCATAGTACGCGCGCTCAAGGGCCTGGAAGAGGCCGTGCCGGTCTCGGTTGCGTCGCCGGGCATGGACGGGTCATGGGAATTCAAACCGGTTGGTAATTCGGGCTCGGGTCGGATTAGCCCGAGTATGGATGAGGCGAATGGGTGCAAGACGTTGAAGGAGGTTTATGGGCTTCGAAGAGGTGGTTATGATGGGAGGTCCACGGTGCCAATGTTGTGGGATAAGGATTCAAAGGATGTTATCTGCAACGAGAGCTATGATATTATTGAATTGTTCAATTCCGGGTTAAACGGGTTAGCCCGAAACCCGGGGTTGGATCTCTCGCCCCCTGAATTGAAGGGAAAGATTGAGGAGTGGTATCAAGTGATATATCCAAATGTGAATAATGGGGTTTATAGGTAAGGTTTAAAAATCGAGACTTGATTATTGTTGTTACTTGTTTCGTTAAATTGTGTAATTTTTTGCAATTTCAGGTGTGGGTTTGCACAGAGCCAAGAAGCATATGATAGAGCGGTAAATGACTTGTTTTGTACACTAGACAAGTTGGAGGATCACTTGGCCAATTCTCGCTACTTGTGTGGAGACACACTCACCCTTGTAGATATATGCCTATTTACTACATTGATTCGGTTTGATATTGCCTATAATGTTCTTTTTAAATGTACCAAGAAGAAGTTATACGAGTATGTCAGTCTACATGCCTACATGCGTGACATTTATCAGGTACATGGACGAAAATGTTTACAATTTATCCATCAATTGTGTTGTTAATTGTAATTTCATGCTGAATACTAACTAAGCTGCGTGGGTGTTCATGGCATGATGGAAAGATTCCCAAGGTCGCAGCTACTTGCAATTTCACAGAAATTATGGATGGTTACTACAAAACCCTGTTTCCTCTCAATCCAGGGAGCATTAGACCAATCATGCCTTCAACTTCTGAGCATGAAATCCTTTGCACGCCTCATGGCAGGGAATCCCTATCATCATCTACGCCAGCATTTGTTAAATAGTGACCCACCTACCAACTCAAAGTTAAAGGTTGACCCTAAAGCACAAAGTATGATCTATTAGCCGTTGGTTCTGTATGTAATAGTATAATAATATGTAGCATGCAATTTTATTTTATTTTGGTAATGAAGTGTATAGTTTACTTTTACTTAATTTCATCACGTACTGTTTATGTAGCCTTAGGGCATGTTTGGTATGATGTATAAGACCTGGTAATATAAATTTATACTGTACGTTGTGACATTTTTAGTTGTTAGTGTGACCATCGTATAATATAAATTTATACAACAGAATCCTTTAATACATCAAATGATGTATAACTTAATCAAGTCTAAGAGGGTGGGATTAGACCTGATAAGGGATTGATTTATTAGGTTAATCCCTCTCTTCCCCTTCTACCCGTTTCTTCTTCATCCCCTTTCTTCCCCCATTCACGTTCACCTCTAACCTTCTCGGGTGATCGTGCGCTAGCATTAAAACGTGGGATAACCCAAACAGAAAATTAGAGGGGTGAAACTGAGGCAAAACCCAAGACGACGGTGATACCAACTACTCTCTGCGAAAACGGAATCGAAGAAGCAGAAGAAGAAGCAGCAGCTTTTTTAATTTAAATTGAAATCAGTTAGGAAAACAAATTGAGATTAAATGCCGTTGAGTTATGGTGAAAATGATCAACGTCATGTGTTTTGGCAGCTAGGTTTGGGGTTCCGCTACATGATGATAACATCAATGTGACGATAATTCAATGGAGGAAGAACAGATCAAATTTTGCTCACTAGTTTGGGCGTAAAATCTGCCAATCCCGAAGACATTGAGCGCGACGTTTTGGAGAAGGTATCACCTCCTGCCTTCATCGGTTTTTCATTTTTTTGTTCAAGTTTACTGTTTCTGTTTCCTTTCAAATTGATTTGGAACTCTATTTGGAACTAGGTGTTGAAATTTATAAGCACAGTGGTGTTTAGTTGAACAAAACCTTAAGATTTAACCGTAGGGAGCACCAAGGAAGAGTGTTCTCATTTATCTGAACATGTTGTTGATCCATCGTCTATTGCCAAAGCCGAACTTCATCAAAAGTTGAGGGCAGTAGAGTTTGTAATAGATGCTGTCGCTTCTACTATTCTAGTCGAGAGATGTTGAAAATGATGGAGAATGTAGTGATGTTGGTAAGGGCAGCCCCGAGCAAGGGATTGCTCAGGGTGATTCCTCTGATGTTTCGAACCTTCAGCGTGTTGTCACTGCTGATAGACTGAGGAGCCTGAAGAACACAAAGGCTCAACTAGAGAAAGAGCTTTCAAACTTGTGTAAGGAGGATAAAGCTTCCCAAAGCGTCAAGCATGAAAAAGAAGTGATCTTGAGTTTAGTTAAAGAAGAGCGAAGGCCCAAGAGGCAGCTTAAAGAAGATAAAAAATTGCACAAAAGCTCAGGAAAGCGGCTTAAGACAGTCTCATCTGATGACGATGGTGATTTTGATGCTGTTTTGGATGCAGCCTCTGCAGGCTTTGTTGAAACAGTGAGTTAATTGTTAAATTTACAGTTTTTTGTCCCATTATGTTGCTTCTTTCTTATTCTAAAATGATTTTATATTGTAAATATTGTATTTGACGTTATAAAGTACTATGAATGAAGCAAATTTGAAGGAAAAGTTGGTGGAAATAGAAATAGAAGAACTAATTTTCTACTGCTTATATTTAAGGAAAGGGATGAATTGGTGAGAAAAGGAATTTTAACTCCTTTTCATAAGCTGAAGGGTTTTGAGCACCGCTTTCAACAACCTGAAACATCAAGTAGTCATAATGCAGCAGAGGATGAAAATACCAATGATCTTGCTTCTTCCAGTGTTGAAAGAGCTGCCAGATCAATGTCTGAGGCAGCAAGAGCTCGCCCAACCACCATTTTGCTTGGGTCTGAAGCTGTCCCGAAGCTTGATGCACCCACTTTTCCTTTTCGCAGGCTCAAGAAACCACTAAGTTTTCCCAAATCTGCAGACGTAGAGGTGGAGCCAAATAGAAGTTCAAAAAAGATAAAGAGGCGGCCCTTGCCTGGTAGGAAATGGACCAAGCGTGTTTCTTGTGAAGATACACATCTGGAAGAAAGTCAAAGTGGTATGTTCAAAATTCAATGTTCTCATTGCAAAAGTTGGTCAAGTTCTTATTTGTATGGAAGAGAAAAGGCACAAAGAATATGAAAAAGTAAGGTAGTAGGTGTTCCTATAATTCCATTAAGTTTCCTAGCTAGTAAAAAGCTGCTGGCCTCATGATATATCTGGATTCTTAAGAGGGACTGAAAGAGATTGTGATCTTTACTTGTCAACTTCATCTAAAATTTGAAAATGTCTTGCCATAACTAGTTGCATTTGGTTATATTTTTCAAAAATGTATAGGCCAAAATTAAGATCTTTTGTAATGTTTGTTATCGGTGTTTGTTTATGTGGAAATGGTCATGTACTCGTGTGTCTTCTTTTGTGCTGATTCTTTGTTTTTAGTGTTAGATGTGTTTGTTTTATGCAGTTTTAAAATGCCAGTTTTTTATTCTGAATTATTGCTGAGTAAGAGTGTATGTGAATAGGTAATTGACATGTTGATAATTCATTGACCTATATATCCAATATTTCGCTAGATCAATATTGCTTTTATTAAAGATTATACTAGTTAGTAGTGTACTGATGATGAAAGATATGTATTGTCCCTCTGTCAATGTGAGGGAAGGTTGGTGTGTGATCCATCATAATCTGGTTTCACTTCATTTCACTCCTCTAGATTGCTTTGTTTGCAGTAGTATTATATACTCTTCTATTTTTGTTCATATTCATTTTGTTGAATGTTTTGCAGAAAATGCAAATGTTTACTTGGACACTTCCAGTTGTGAAAATTTAGAAGCACAAGATGTTGAATTTGTTGATCATGAATCTTCATATGTAGCATTAGAAGGTGGGCTTGCTGAAAATCCCTGATAACATATTTGAAGCTTTGTTTTACTATCAAAAGGTTGGTGTTCAATGTCTGTGTGGGAATTGCATTGCCAAAGAGCTGGTGGAATTCGCCTGTTAATAAAGGATGTGTGTAAATGGAGGGTTTGAATTGATACAGTCATTACTTGTTTTGATTGTTATTTTATTGAATCTGGTTCTTGTTATTTGTATCCTATTATAGTTATGTTGAAGTGATTTTGTATGTTCCTTATCCCTTGACCTGAAAACCTCATTTCTTGATTAAACACTCACTTGTTTGTTTACACTGATGCAGTTCTTTTCATTTGATGGAAGTATATGAAATTTTTGAACACAATTCTGTTATAACTAATGCTCAATATCTTTTGATTTGATTCGATTCATCCCATGGTTTAAAAAAATGCTAAAAAGGAATCTCATTTCTTATAATCGTCAACATGGTTGGCTTTTACTCTGAATTGATATTTTTATTTCTTACCTACACCTATAAGCGCAGCATGTGGCACATAGAGAGGCGATTGATGTTTGACAATGAACTTGGTGTCCAAAATGGTAATGAACTATCAGTAATCACTTGCTTTTTTATTTTCTTTTCATACAAAATAATATTTTTCCGTTATATATCTCAAAATTTTACTTATTAGATTGTTCTAGGAGAACTTATTTAAATACTATTTTGTAAAATTAATATTAAAAGAAAATAAAATTTATAAATATGTAAAAAAAAAATAGCATCGAATATTTTATAATGAAATTTATTTTAAGAATTAACACATTTTGATTACTATTTTCTTAAAAATTAGAAGGTTAGAAAATGTAAAAAGTTGAAGTAACTATAAATGAATAAAAATAAAAGTCGGAATTGATGTTATTTTTAATTTTGCTGGTACTATTTTTAATAGTGTACTTGCTATCAAATTTTTTATGGTACTATTTATGAAATTGTTGTCAACAGGTGTTATATTTGATATTATGTCTATCAATTTTTTAATTTAATATATATATATATATTTATATAGGGATAAGGAAAAAAATTACTTCATGTTATAGAAATAAAAGTATAAGTGGTACCCACAGGTAAGAGGAGAGAGAAAAAAAAGTGGTGGGACACAAGTACATAGCCTCTTTTGTGTGTGTAGGAAAGTTGTTTATCTCATATAAAATGAGATAAACATAACCCATATATATATATATATATATATATATATATATATTGTACTAATGAATCTTTTTCTAAAAAAAATACTTGAAACTTTTATTTTTACAAAAATTAATATATTTTTTGGGCAAATTAATTGGTAGTTTTTTTATAAAAATTAATATCATATGTATATTTGAAAGTATTATATAAATTATTTATTAAAGTGTATTTTTGTTTAAAATATTTATTTTTATCCTATTTAATATTACACAGTACATTATCAATATCAAATATAAAACGATGAATAATATAAAAATTTAATAAAACGTTATACAAACAGATTTTTTAATATCACATCTTATATAATCAAGTTTTATTACACAAAAGATACCCTGAGGCTTATATTTTATCCATTTGCTCAACTTGTTAGCGCCAAAAATTGTTCCTGTAGTTGGAATTCAAATAATCTCTCATATCATATCTAGTTCTCAAGTCGGAAGATAATTCCACTGCGGCTCTGCTATTTACTATTGTACCCGATTGCAAAAAGCCATATATCCATGATGATATCAATGATGAAATCATCAAACATCTTTTGAAAAGCAAAGATTTATAATCGGCAGAATAAATGGTCTAATTATTGATTACAGAAAATTCGAACCATTTAGGCAGTGTTTATCCAACTGTTCATGAACCCTTTTTTCTGTTTTTAACAGGAAACACCAAAAATACCAATTCGTCTCTCATACACTTATAATATATCACAACATAAAATTCCAAACATAACCGAACCGTACGTTCGCATTCAACAAAGGTTACAAAGTCCATCCGATGCTGTAGTTCAACAAACGTCGATTTTTATATCTTTTAAAATGACATACATTTTTTCCCGTTTTTAAAATGGTAGTTGAAAGTAGAGAAACAACATTCATGTGGATAAATTAGTACTGAAGGTGAAGGGAGGGGCAGGGGCACCTAATTATGGGTTCTTCGTACACAGACAGATACAATAATGGATCTGAAAAAAGCTATTAGCATTTGTAACCAAAGGTACGAGACAAACACCATGCGACTACTGATTTCAAATGGATGAATAAGGAGGACTTTGCTTGAAATCATTAGCTTCTTTGCCGTTCAAGCAATGTCCTCCTTAATCATCCATCTCAAATCAAGCAGCTCATGGTATTTGTCTTGTAACTTGGGTTACGGAGGCTAATAACTTCTTTCACATCACATCCATTGAATTATCAAAAGATGATGCCTTTCATCTCCCCCATCCCCCTTGGGATTTACAATAACACCAGCATTATCTGCATAAACAAACATTTAAGGAAAAAAATTAGCACACAAGACACAGATCAAATGAAAAATTACCTCATGGTATTTTCACTAGCCTTGATGAGGTAATGAAATGGAAGGAAGTTTAAGGGTATATCAAAGCATCCCTGTAATCTCGTAAAGCATGAAAGTAATGTGCTGAAAAGGAAAGCGTGGAGGCTTACCTTTCCCTATGACACAAGCTTTGGCGAAGATGGAGGTGCTGTGGTGGCTGTTTCCCTGATACAAAATGGTTCTCTCGTTTCTTCTTGGAGCCTTATGTTTTTATGTTTTCATCTGATGCTTATAAAATTTGTGTTGAACCCTTTATCTCTTTTTTCCTATTTTCTTGTCATGGCTTATTTAGGCTAACACCAAATCAAGTTTCATTTTTTTGCTCTGTGTGTACAGGTAAGGTAAGGTTTTTGTCTTCTTCAAGAGAGGTGTCGAGCTGCAGCCATCTTTATTGGACACGTCTTTTTCAATTTTCTGAAATTTCCTTTCTTGTGAAAACTGGAACAGCTACTAAAATGTCACTATTCACCAACTTTTTTACCTAAATGCCACACGAACAGTGTTATTTCTCAATCTGCCACGGGACAAGTTCGCTTCCCGGTGTAACGAATTCGGTGTGTAACGAATTCGGTTTGCTGACGTGTCACGTTATTAGTGGACACCAATTTGATTTTAACCAAGTTCGCCGAGGCGAACTTCATTTTTTTTTTATTTTTTTTTTTTAAATTTGATAATTGTTATCCACTAAAAATGTGACATGTCAGCAAACCGAGTTCGCTACACCGGATAGCGAACTTGTTTGCATGGCATTTAAGTAAAAAAGTTGGTGAAATGACATTCTGATCAGTATCCGTAGAAACTTCCCTGCTTCCGGTCCTTTCATTTTTTTTTTTACCTCTTTCCGTTTCTGTGCATTTCCTTCCACCTCTTTCCAAGCAATATACACTTTTGTGTAGTTTTTGTCAATCACCCAAAAATGGGATCTCTGCATCACAATTCACAGCTTCGAGCAGGTTGAGTGTGTGCATGCAGGTTCCTTTCTTTTTCTGCCATTGTTCACGTGATCTGATTGATTACACAATATCACTGTGAAATCACAGACTCTGTGATTATGGATTATGGCTATGGACTGGGCTGTATTTGTGGGCTTAATATTTAGGTCGAACATTTTTTTCTTTTCTTTTTCTATTTTTTTCTTTCTTTTATTTTAAAAGAGCACAAAATTTTTATATAAAGACAAGCAGCATGTTTTAATATGGTGTTCACAGATAAGCTTTATTTTTATTTAATATTTCGTTTTTAATTCCAAAATATGTTTCCTACCAAAACCTTTTTTCTTTTATATTTTTAGAAGAGGGATATTCTCACTACCAAAATTTTTCACTACCAACTTACTACCTATCTAATCACCATTAGATTAACATTTTCTCTCTCTTCAAAAACTTTTTAACATTCTCTCTTTGATCCAATGGTGATGTGATAGATACTTTTTAACATATCTTATAGTAGTAAGTTAGTAATAAGAATTTTTGGTAGTTAGAATATTCTTACTCTATGCTTTTATTTTAAGTAACATGAATGTATTTATATTTCAAAAGTTATAAGATTTATCAATTCATTTTTATTGTAAGGTTTTTTTTTTGTAACCTATGTAATATATTGCAAGATTATATTAGTCTTTATCTTTATAATTTTTTAATCTTATAATCTCAAAACGACGTCGTTTTGAGCTCACTGAAAATAACTTTATATCTAGTGACTGGAGAAATACTTTTCTCATATATATATATATATATATATATATATATATATATATATATATATATATATAAGCATGTAAAAAAATCACATAAGTCACTATTCAAAATTCAATAAACAACTTCATATTTAAAATATATAAGTCACATATCTATATAAGACATAAATTCAAAAACATAAAAAGATTCTAACAACTTTTATAACCAAGTTCCATGACATCAAAAGAATAAAGTTTTACAACTCTTAAATGAAAATATAGCGGCCTTGCTCGAGAATTTTTTTTCCATAAAAAGATAATGTGCATATGATTTGAAGAAATGGAAATAAAGTTTTTTTTTTATATTTTATTTTAGGGTTCGCTTTTTCTACAGTCAATCAATGTAGATAACTTATTTACATTGAGCCTAAAACGACATCATTTTAAGGCGGAAATCAAGGTATTTTTGTAATTATAATTTATTTTAAGATTATAATAGTCTTTTTCATTATATTTTTTTAATTTTTCAACTCAAAACAACGTCGTTTTGAGAGTGAATGTAGATAACTTATCTACATTCACTTTAGAAACATTAAAGCCTTTATTTTATTAAAAAACAAAAAAAAAACCATGTCATAGGTTAAAACGTGTCCCGATTTAGTTTTTTTGGTTTAAGTAAAAATGTAAAAACTTGTACTTCTACCATTTTTACTCGTAATTTTTACCAATTTTAAATGAAAAGAGTTTTTACTTGCTTTTTAACACATATCACTATACTAGTTTTTAAGGTATAAAGCCACTATTCAAGATACATTTGTTTACAATACGAGGAGAATTTTGGGTACTACATAATAACATGAGGTTTTAATTTTATCCTTTTATTTTTTTTTAAAAAAACCATCTAATTTTTTTTTCATTCTAAATTAATGTTCTAATTTATTAAACTATTACATTTTCTTGATGCCATTTTTTTAATACCATATATTAACATGTTGTCTTACATCACACCAGTTACGTTTTGTCACTTAAAGGATGATATTAATAGAAATAACATGTAGGAAGATATAATTACTTTTTCTAAATAAAATTTTGTTAATAACTTACATGACTAATTTACAAAGCAATTCAATTATGTGACAAATTTAAAAACTAAAAAGAAAAGTTAGATGATGAAAATGTGTTTATTTTAAAATTTTATAATATAACATTTTAATCAAATTCAAAAGCACAAAATTCACATGTTTAATGACAAATTTGAATTTGCTGTTAAAGTGACAGCTGATTAGGTTCCAAGGGAAGGTGCAAAATTGCATAATATGATACTTTTGAGATAAGATGCATGGTCCAGCCAAGGCCATCCTCTTGTCAACAAAATAACACAAGAAGAAACTTGTAGTAATTAATATTGTTTATAGGAAAATGATTCATTTACAAATATTTTTTACAAATTTTTACAAATTACATTATATACTCTCGAAAGTATATAATGTAATATAATGTATTTCTGAAATATATAATATAATTTATAAGACTTTTTATACAACAAACATTTCCTTAATCCTATAAAGCATATCATAAATATTGCGAGATGTATACATTTTATGAGACAAGCTACTAGTCTACTCCAAGCTATAACCATATGCTATGAAATTATCAAGAGTAATTTGAATACCGTCTCTTTTAATGTTGCTAGAAGAGAGAGTGAAAATGACGCAAACCATTAATTGCAATCTGAAAAAGCCTGACGCAGTCTTGAAAGTAGTGCTCATAAAACTGCGTTTACATGATGTAGTCTTTTTTTGGAAATATTCCATCGGTTCATTGCTTCGCGATTAGTCCGATTCGAGGCGGATCCAGAATTAAGACTTTAAACTCCTCCCAAAAGTGGTTTCGTTTATTTACATTAAAAGTATAAATTTCGTCCAGATTCGTACTTGAACGGTATCGTATACGGAGGATTGTCTTGAACAATTATGATATATTAAAATCATATGGAACATTAATATTATTGTTCAAAAGTTACTCCAACAATTCAGTAGTCGCATGGTATTCGTTTGTTATTACGGAAATCTACTACCAATTAAAATTTTCAGATCCATAACGTGATTGCTTCGGGATATAGTTATTTCAAAGCATCTGCCTCTTCCTCGGCCACCCAGGACACGGATGTCAACTATCATATCGCCATTAGGAGAATGCCAGCTATATACAGGAAACAAATGCTGCTCAGCCATGTTCGCTAAAAAGAATAATGATTATTTTCAACTAATTGGAAGGGGAAGGGTGAAAAGTTGAATTGTGTAAGATTGAAGAACTGATGGAAGCAAAAAGATTATAGATGCGAGGAGGTGAAAATCTTTAGGGTGTCTTTGGCAGGTACAAGAGAAATTTTTTGGTGACCGGTAATCGTGATTAATGAGAATACAGTAGAAATTGAGTTTACTTGGAATCTTACGAAAGAGATGTTTGGTTCGCCGAAATATTGGGTAAAAATTACTGATTCCATAGTTAGTTTAGAACGAAATATGACTTGGAATATGAGGTTATTTTACAAAAATAATCCCAAACTATTTTTACTTTTGTAACTGATAAATTGGGTCTAGATTTTTATGTGTATTGGGGTATTTTTATCTCAAAATTTATTGTTGTGTTTTCCCTTTACTTGGTATTCTGATTGGTATTCCGAATTAACATATTATTTTTGGTAATCTGAGTAGTGACTTTTCTTTATAAATCAAATTACCGGTAATCTTTGGATATTCAAGAATCGTAATTTATTCCTTCTACCAAACGTAGTAATTACATTTACCAAAGAAGGATTACCGGTAATACTCTTCAAAAACTTGAAACAAACACCCCTTATGGGAGAAAAGGTTTAAATAAAAAGTTTTGACTTTTGAGTTTTTCTATATTATTATTTTCGATATAAAAGCAGAGGGAGACCAGTACTTCTTCCTACAATCGAAATGGCGAAGCTCGTTTGGTCGCGGATTCTTAAAAACGGATGAATCAAAGTGAAGAGTGTGAGCGAATTGCTTGGTGGCTGTTTTGTAATCTGAAACTGAAAGGAGCATGTTTTAATATAAAGACAAGCATGGATTATGGCTATGGACTGGGTTCTATTTGTGGGCTTAATATAAAGACAAGTGGCATGTTTTAATGGGAAAAGTTTTTATCGTTTCAAAGGAGGTAAAGTATGTAAAGTTGTGTTATTTTAATTAAGGGAAATAAATAAATAAAAGAGGAGAGATAATAGACAAAAAAATATATAAATGACACAAATTGTGTGACAAACATTTTTCCCTGTTTTAATATGATGTTCACAAAGTACTGTTTAATATATAATCAGTAAATGAACTCTCTATTTCTCTGTCTGTTTATAATGTTACTAAAATACCATGTTTTGTCAAATTTTTTATCCAAATGCCACGCAAATAATATTTTTTACCAGACTGCCACGTGTCATAATTCGCTACCACTAGTAGCGAATTTCGTGGCTAATAATTTCGTGACACGTGATCATATTACAGACCAAATTCGCTATCAGTGGTAGTGAATTATGACACGTCAGCTTTTTCCTGCGAAAGTGTGCCACGTGTCAAAAATTCATTCGCGAACATAATATGCTACATAGGGTAGCGAAATACTACCTGCTTGACACTTGTCATTTTTGTTGACTGTGCATTCTGATGTTGCATAATTCGTTACATTATGTAGCGAATTATTTGCAAGCATATTTCGCTACACAGTGTAGCAAATTATCCCACGTGGCATTCTGAAAAATTTACTGTTGGCGTAGTAGTCTGGTAATTTTTTTGGTCAGGCGTCGCAAAATGGTCACTGTTCCGTTACTTGTGAAAGAATCAGTATCAATTTTTTTTTTTTTTACTGAAAGTATTTTTTATTTAAAAATTTTTTGAGAACCGGGGACAAAAGTCATTTACTTTACTTGCAAAGTAAAAAAAGAAGGAAATATTGTAATATTTCCATAAATACAATACATGAAATTGAAAGAGAAGAATTTTATTTTGGTTGGTGATAGATCAATTTTCAATTTAGTACTAAACACTCTTTAAGTCATTTTGACCGGACTAATAATGAAAGCCTTTAATAGTTTTGTATAATGTCATAATTTCAAATTTTATTGTCATCATATAACTAATTCTGCACAAATATAATAATACATCGTTTAGACATTTCTATGTTGTATTAAAATAACGAATTTTTCTTCTACTATCGCATGAGTATAGATTGCGGGCAATTTTTTTCTTTTAGAAAGAATCTAATTAAGAAATATTCATGATAACCATTGGCATAAATAAAAAGATTTTATTAATCTCATGTTAAAGGAGATAGTTATCTCATGTCATAGAGACAAACTAGTGGACTTCACTACCGAAAAAATAAAAGAAAAGAAAAGAAAAATGTGACACAATTATCGAAGGGTGTGTAAGAGAGAAAACTTATATCATGTGACATAAAAATAGTTTTTCCCTAAATAAAATTAATAAAATTATATGTGAACGAGCAATATAATACTTAAGATTGGCCAAACTTTCTAAGGATGCTTCTACTATTGGTTGCCCCTCATATATAAAGGTACACACGCCAATCCTATGTAACCAAATCAGAATTTACTAGCTTGTTCTTCGAAAAGTAGAATCACACTGCGTATAAAATAAAGTCTCGAATGGAATTCCTAGTAAGATTTTAGGTACACATCATATCATGCTGACATGCCTACACATCAAAAGGTTAAAAGGAAAAATTTAAAATAATTTAGCACAAAAGATGTACGTGTCTTGCCAAGGCAAAACCCAAACTAAAGAAAATAATCCTAATAGTTATTTACAAATTAAATCTTAACTTTAAGATTTAGAATTGAAACCTTTTTTAAAATGGTAGCTGAATGCAGAGAAAGAACATTTATGTGGATATTTATTACTGAAGGTGAAGGGAGGGAGGGGCAGGGGCACCTAATATGGGTTCTTCGTACACAGATACATAATGGATCTGAAAAAAGCTATTAGCATTTGTAACCAAAGGTACGAGACAAATATCATGCGACTACTGATTTCAAATGGAGGAATAAAGAGGACTTTGCTTGAAATCATTAGCTTCTTTGCCAGTCAAGCAATGTCCTCCTTATTCCTCCATCTCAAATCAGCAGCACATGGTATTTGTCTTGTAACTTGGGGTTACGGAGGCTAATAACTTCTTGCACATCCATTGAATTATCAAAAGATGATGCCTTTCATCTCCCCCCCCCTTGGGATTCACAATAACTCCAGCATTATCTGCATAAACCAACATCACAAGTCAAGTACTGTTGACTAAATAAATACATCAAAATTAAGAAGAAAAAAATTAGCACACAAGACACAGATCAAATGAAAACAACAAAGGTAAGTTAATCAACAATTGTCATAAACAAATCTCAAACAAAGAAGCTGTCTGAAGCCATCATAAAATTGGAAGGACAAATCCTAAACACTCCAAAGTCCAAACCAGAAAGGTCACTAAAAATAGTTTCGAACAATCAGTCATACAGAGATCAAATAAATCATATTGTTTGAGTGAGTTAAAAACTTAAAATGAAGCATTAACACATTCTAAGTGGTCAATCAATGAAGAATGTCCTCAGTACTTCCCAACCAGACAAAAAAAAAAAACAGAACAACCATAAGTGGAGGAGAAGGCATTTATATACCAGCAGACAGGTAACACAATGCAAAGAAATAAACATCATGCTGTTTAAAACTGGCAATTCCACAACTATATGCTTCCCACTGTGAATGACCAATCATTAATCTAGTCACCCAGCTTTATAGAAGCTAACATTTTTTTCAAAAAATAAAAAAATTCCTTTTGGGCACGTCGTATTATACTAATTCTCGTAAAATATAACAAAAATGAAAACATGGTACAGTAAAAAAAATGTAGATCAAGTGGTACCTTCGAAGTACATACAAACGCCGTCTTTTCTGAGAAAAGTCCTGAGATATATAATCTCACATTTTCAACTAATGTAGAGTTTATAAAGCCTTGAGCACTCTCACCCTTAGAGCTAGCTTTTGGGGTGGTGTATCTCAAGGTTCTTTATATTATATCAGAGTCTCGCCACCCCCACTTTCTCTTGTGGTGTTTCTTAGCACAGGTAGGCTGGGCCTCTTGTATTGTCCACTCTTCAAGCCCAATGGGCTCCCATGTGAGGGGGCGTGTTGAGATACGCCTCCCACTTTCTTTTATGGCGTTTCTTAGCACACGTAGGTTGTCCAGATATATATTCTCACATTGGTTGTACGTGCAACTAATGTGGCCTTTATAAGGTCTTGGGCACTCTCACCCTTAGGGGGCGTTTGGTTGCGAAGAAATTTTATGAATGATAGGGAAATGATATAGATAGGGAAATGATATAGATAGGAAAATAGTTGGAAAATGAGTTTGATAGGAAAATGTTAAAAAAAAGTTGTTTGGTTAGAATAAATTTTACTGGGCAAATTAAGTAATATTTATAAAGTCTATGTTTGGATGTAAGTAAAATATAGATGGGAAAGATGCATGAAATTACAAAAATAACCCTCATAAATTTTACTGTATCAGACATGTTGTAATATTTTTTGGAACTTATTGCCCATATACATGTTATTGTTTCTATGTTATAAGATAGGAAAAGTTACTCTCCATTTCCTGTATCAGTTTTGGCCGAATTACCACCACATATTGTAGTGTTCTTTATAAAGTAAAGCATTTGTGATTTGTGATTTGTGATCTGTAATAGTAAGCATTTGAAGATATCCTTCCATGAGACGATGAAATCATATGTAATTGGTCTCTTTTTAAAATATAAGCATGGTTCATCATCATAATTTCAATTTTTTTTGTGGCTTCCCTTTTAATTTGGAATCTATGTAGTAGGAGGGTCCAGATCAGTACAAAATTGACATCATAAAAAAGTAAATCGAGGCATAGTTACTAACGAAGGTGAACATAAAACATTATATGAAATAAGTTCTTATGAAGCAAATGAGTACATCATTAAAGTTGTTACATAAATCAATAACAGTGGCTGTTGCTTGTAAATATCCATCTACACACATAAATGCATTTGAGTAAAACGCTGTCAATGAACTTATACACCCTAAACCAAACAATGTCAGGCTCCTATTTTACATCTTGAGGTCATCCAAAGGGCATGTTGGAAGACAATAATTCTGAATATTCTTCACAGTGGTGTCAATCATGCCAGGCTGCTTCAAGTCACATTACCACACCACTTCGATCACAGGTCCTGCTCATGACCAAAATAAGGACTTCACCAGCTTGAGTAGCATCACAAAAAGTAATATGCCATGAAAGAAAGACAGACCATAGACCATGAAATTAATGAAAAGCATCAATTGAAGTGGTATAGAATATTTAAGATATATAATAATGGAAAGACTCAGAATGTTTGATACCTTAACATTCATTCTAAGTATAATTTCCTGGTGTTGGGGAGGAAGTTTTGCGATGTTCTCCAAGAGAATAGGTGCCAAATCTTCCTTTTCCTATTCCAAATTCACGGGGCATTAGATTGTCTCCACAAGTTCCATGATAAGCATTCCATAATGGAAAACAAATAATTTATAATTTGATAATTTAGATACAGTTGATTGAAAGAGATGAAAACGAATTTTTAAAAGAGTCCCAAATAAAGCTCTCTACTGATCAATTTTGTCTATCTGATAATGATATTCACCTTGAGGAAGCAGATTTAGAA
This sequence comes from Gastrolobium bilobum, assembly GCF_033153095.1. Taxonomy (NCBI): domain Eukaryota; kingdom Viridiplantae; phylum Streptophyta; class Magnoliopsida; order Fabales; family Fabaceae; genus Gastrolobium; species Gastrolobium bilobum. Next base: position 25,896 of record NW_026896058.1, read on the forward strand.
TTGCTATAGGAGGTGTTCAGAGTGAGAATTACTAAGCTAGCAATAAACAATTGCAGGCCAACTTGTTTATACGTCTCTTGCAATCCAAGTCCTATAACAGAAACTTCAAAAAGAAAACCAATCAGGCAACAACATGGAAAAGAAGTGTTAACACTAAGACAAAGGATGTAACAAAATGAACCTTCACTGTGACAAAGAATAAGGTGAAGGACAATAGAACCGAAAGTAGGCAATAGGAGCAAGATGACCCAGAGAATCTCGTGGTTAAAATGTACAAAAAATACGCACTAGCAGCTGCCATGGAGGTTGTGATTCCAAGCAATACAAGTTGAGCATTCGATTTGTTAATCCCAAAAGCTAAATTGTTTGTAGCCAATTGGAGACTAAGAGCAGCAACCAAGCCATACGCAGCCATCCCAATCATAGGAAGAGGAACACCTGCCAAATGCAAAAGAACGTTCATTCACACTATCTTTCAAACACTTTACCAGCAATGCAGTTCATCCACACAAAATTGAAATTCTGATAGAATCAAATGGCTATAAGGTTATGATACCGAAAACGACGGCGTAATCACTGTTGAGTATGTCGGAGCAGGCGGCGGTGCCGACGGGGCAAAAGGCTTCGGATTCGGTGAGCTTAAGGTAAGTGAGGTACGAGGTTTCGAGGAATCCGATTCCGGCGAGCCCTGCAATCAGCTTGTAAGCCCAACCGTCAGGAGGCATGGCGGTATCTGAATCCGAAGAAGAAGAGGAACATTTGAGAGGCAGTAATACAGGTTTCGGATAACCATGGAAGCGAGTCAGAGCTCCGAGACTGAAGAAACGAGAAGACGATAGTGACAGTGTGCTCAAGCTGAAGGTAGCCATCGAGAAGCTCTAATTGGATGGATGCTTTCTTCCGGTCGCCGTGTGGAAAGGTGCTCTTCAACCCACACAAAGAAGACAACGGCTGCAGACCACACAAGGAAGCAAAAATCCTATCATCTCTCCTGCCTTTTCAGAGGGTATAATGGGTGTGAAAAAATTCAGACAACAGTAGTTTATCCATCTTTTAACAAAAAACCACCTACAAAAAAGCTTTCTTAACAGTGCCAAAAGATGTCATTCCATGAGAAAATTGAAAAGCAATGCAAATTGGATGGATGGCCTTTTCTACTGAATCTATTCAACCAAACATTGGTTTTCTGAAATCCTTGTTTCATTTGCATAGGAAACTTGGCTAAAATTGTGAACCAAACAGCACCTTAGAGTTAGAGCTAGCTTTTGGGGTGGTGTATTCGTGTATCGTGAGGTTCTTTACAAAAAGGCTTGCGCTGTTGAACGATGACAGCTGGCAACACCTTCTTCCTCAGATCGGGGTTCCCCTTCTTCAGGGTGGCCATCACCATGTCGCCGACGTAAGCTGAAGCAAGATGGTTCAGCCGACCTTTGATTCCCTTCACCGAAATGATGTACAGATTCTTTCTCATCATCCTCATGGAAATGTGAGGATGAACTTATGTTAAGGATTTCTTCCTCATCATCCCCATCCAAAGCCTTCTTTTTCCAATGGAAATACCTCCTAGAGAAGGAGAAAGAAGAGTCATGAGGGGATTTGGCTGCCATTATAGTCTTTATCTTGAACAGAAAAAGAACATGGAAAAGAGAAACTTATCAAAAGGTGGTATTTTTTTGGGTTAAGAGTTACATGAGCAATAAAGAACAAAGGAGAGTAACGAAAGAAAGTTTAGCAAAGGGATTGATTAAGGTAGTCTGATTCTGTATTCTTCTCTCTCTCTCTTGCTCTGCTCTCTCTCTTTATTTTCGGCCTTATGGGTAGTGTGTTAAATGAGCTCGTGACCAGCTGCTAGATAGATGCTACAGTGTGGGGCTTCCTTTCCGTTTTTGTGCATTTTGTTGGAAATCGACAACACACAAATTTAAAACGGAAAAGAAAAGATAGAGAGCATAGACACAGCGATTTATACTGGTTCATCCAATTTAGGCTACGTCCAGCTTGTCTGTACTATATTCACCTCACCGCCACTCGTTACAACTTATAACTCTCTCGGTTTACAAGCCAAATATAAATAGGATTACAAAACCCTAACAACAGCTATTCATAGGCCCAAGCCCAAACTGCAAATTATAATAAAACAGAGGCCCACAACAGTATCTAGCCTCTAATTAGCCCATTATCAACCAATGTGAGACTCATCACACTTGAATATCCCAACAATCTCCCCCTTAAGTGTGAAACCCAACATTGATATGCTCCCCCTCAACCGAGTACGGGGTCCAAGTACTCAACTCGCCTCCTAGCCACAACCGAGTACGGGGTCCAAGTACTCAACCCGCCTCCTAGCCAATCACATGGCTAACTCGAGCACAACTCAGCTCTAATACCACTGTTAGGCGAGTCCAGGGGAAGCCCGTGGCGGGGGCCACAGCCACAACCGAGTACGGGGTCCAAGTACTCGACCCGCCTCCTAGCCAATCACATGGCTAGCTCGAGCACAACTCAACTCTAATACCACTGTCAGGCGAGTCCAGGGGAAGCCCGTGGCGGAGACCACAACCAATGAGCTAAGCTACTCCAAGTACACCGAGTGAGTTCGACACTACATCTCAACCCAAAACCTTAAGGCATTGGGTTCATGGGTCCTTCCACTTATATACTCTTTACTTAGCTCATTACCAACCAATGTGGGACTCATCACACTTGAATATCCCAACACCCCCGTCGGGGCGACTCCCTCGGACCCCCGCCCGCTCACCTGGGAGCGGGACCCCAGTTGCCTTTCTGCTGACCCTGACAACTAAGACCATCATCAGCATGCGAAGTATGAGCCATACCCAGCACATTTCCTTCCACCTTGCTTCAAAGCAAAACTTTTGTGTATTTTTTGTCAATCACCCAAAATGGGATCTCTGCATCATGCTTGTGCAGCACACTGAGTTGGGTAGGTGCCTTTCTTTTCTTTTTCTGCCATTTGTTCACGTGATCTGATTACACAATATCAGATTGGATTTGAAAATGAAGTGTGAATATGTAAATTTCTCTAACAATATTTGCTATTATATGATTGGATAATAATGCAAAAGTGTTTTTACATATACAAAGAATCAAAATTAAATCCTTGTTTTTGCAAATGTGAATAATGGGGTTTTATAGGTAAGGTTTAAAAATCGAAACTTGATTATTGTTATTACTTGTTTAGTTAAATTGTGTAATTTTTTGCAATTTCAGGTGTGGGTTTGCACAGAGCCAAGAAGCATATGATAGAGCGGCAAATGACTTATTTTGTACACTAGACAAGTTGGAGGATCACTTGGCCAATTCCCGCTACTTGTGTGGAGACACACTACTCACCCTTGTAGATATATGCCTATTTACTACATTGATTCGGTTTGATCTTGCCTATAATGTTCTTTTTAAATGTACCAAGAAGAAGTTATACGAGTATGTCAATCTACATGCCTACATGCGTGACATTTATCAGGTACATGAACGAAAAAGTTTACAATTTATGCATCAATTCTGTTGTTAATTGTAATTTCATGCTGAATACTAACTAAGCTGCGTGGGTGTTCATGGCATGATGGAAAGATTCCCAAGGTCGCAGCTACATGCAATTTCACAGAAATTATGGATGGTTACTATAAAATCCTGTTTCCTCTCAATCCAGGGAGCATTAGACCAATCATGCCTTCAACTTCTGAGCATGAAATCCTTTGCACGCCTCATGGCAGGGAATCCCTATCATCGTCTACGCCAGCATTTGTTAAATAGTGACCCACCTACCAACTCAAGGTTAAAGGTTGACCCTAAAGCACAAAGTATGATCTATTAGCCGTTGGTTCTGTATGTAATAGTATAATAATACGTAGCACGCATTTTATTTTATTTTTGGGTAATGAAGTGTATAGCATACTTTTACTTAATGTCATCACCTACTGTTTATGTTGCCTTAGCTTATTTTTATCCATTTTCTCAACTTGCTAGCGCCAAAAATTGTTACTGTAGTTGTAATTCAACCAATCTCTCATATCTAGTTCCTCCCGGGTCAAGGAAACACCAAAAATACCAATTTGTCTCTCATACAATCGTAATATGATACTCACCAAGGAAAAATAAAACATAACCTTGCATATATCACAAAATAAAATTCCAAAAACAACTGTAGGTTCCCATTCAAAAGGTTCCAAAGCCCTACGGATGCTGTAGTTGAACGTTTAAATATTAAGCTTTAAAACTGCGTCACGATATTGTTTTTAGTGAACAACTATTTTGGTAGCTGTAAACTCACACAAGTAACTATTCAGAAAGCTGTACAAAGTAACTTAGTTCCCAGCCACCAACTAAATAACAAACCCCAAAAAAGGAAAAAGCACCCCTACAGTAGGCTGCGACTCACTAACAACTCATCAACCATGGCATGGTTGGAGCAACAAAACTGGTTTTATGGAGAATGGCTATCATCCAGCAATTGACACAGATCTGATGAATCCTGCACAATGAAAGAGTAAAAATCAATTACTAAAATTAAAAATCAAAATAACGGTAAAAAATATAGATATAGATATACACATCAAATATAAAATAAAGATGAATAGATGCAGTCATTGAAAGAGTTTAACTAGAATCACTAGATAGTTTTCCACCATTAACTTGTATCCAAGGGATTCATCAACTTCACTAACATGTCTTACACCATAACTAGTTGATGACCTTTCGGAAATTAGTTTTTGCAAAAAAACCCAAAGGTGCTTTTGGTATTAGATGACACCACCAATCAGATATAGATGTGCTGAAGGAAGAATAGCATATATCAAATAGAACCCCGGATAAATACAGAATTGCATGAAGTATATTTCATAATTATCATTGTATCTGAGACTTGAAATACACAATGCAAAACAAATATTGAAAAAAAGTAGAAAAGGCTATACGAAGTATATTTCATAATTATCATTGTCAATTCGCATACGAATTGACAATATCCAGAGAAAAGGTAAAGGACCACATTTTTTATGAAGAAAAGAGAAAAGAAATTTTGCACATTTCCCATCAGTGGCAGATTGAACTTACTATTTGGTCGCTTCATATGCCTGCAGAATTTACTGCCACATCTGCACTGGAATAGCTTGGCAGGATGATCATGGTCATCAAAGTCAATGCCATAATCCTGCAGAAACACCATGAACATAAGTTTTTTCTAGAGAAAAAATCGATTCCTAGATTAATCAAATGATTTGATGAAAGTGAATTACACGAAATGAGCAGACACTGCTCATCATAATTCATAACCATACTACATGATCTGCCAACTAATCAATGCACATAGCATTTGTCAATTCAATAGCCCTAAACAACTAGAAAATCATTTCAACCATGAATATAAATCGAATTATCTCAACCTTGTTAGTTGTTGCTAATTAGTTCCCTACTTGAAAAAAAAGAGCAATTAATAAGCACCACAAAGAATTGAAGATGTTCCTCTAATATAGGATCATTCACCAAACACCATATTAAATAACCAAACTTACTCACCCAAGTGAGCTCCTCCTGGGCTGCTATTTTTCTGGTAGTGAAAAAGGCAAACTGCACATAATGAAACATTAAAAACATCAGTAAGCAAAATGTTCTACAGAGTCCGTCATGCCAACAAAAGGAAAAGAAAAACTACAGATGGAACTTCAAGGCATTGCTAACTTCTCACATGATAGTAGTAATGATCTGGGCCCTCAACTTCGACTGGGATCTCAACCAAGTTTGCATCAAGACATCTGTAAAAGTGAAATAGAATTTGATAGGTTCTGAATTAACAAAAGAAAAATAGAAGGGGACCACTAGGAGCAAGCTCCAAGCACAGTATTATTAACTGAAAAATAGAAACAGTATAAAAGTAGGACAGTAAATATAAGAATATCAGAGAAGCAAAAAGCAGTCTTTGCCTATGGCTTCAGTCACCCCCGATTACTGAGATCATCCAATTCCCATCACACCCTTCTCCATTCCCTTCATATTCACATTAACTTCCATGATCCAAGCATCCTCTACACCAATTCCCTGCTTCCACCTGTCCATTCACTTAAGTCTCCTTTTTTTCTTGCACACCAACCTTGTCCACTACATTTCCCAGCTCATTCCCTAACCTACCCTTATTCCCCCTCTCCTTTGTTTGGTATTCGTGAAGTGGTGGAGGCCCGTCAGAATTACCAATTTCCAAAAAATGCATCAAATATCTGTCTAGCAACTTTTTTCGAACAGAAGTTAACAAGACACAGTCAAAGTATCGAACCATCTGTGGCATGCAGATGGAAAGAATCTCAGTCTACTCATATTCAGTTATTAATTTCTTTATCCGTATTCATTAAAATTGGACCACTTCTACCCTAATTCTGTTTCAGATTTTGTATTACATATTTTTGTCTACACAGAATTAAATATTTCTGGTTCATATCAATTACATGGATAAAGTTTCCTGTCCTCTTATCAGAAGTGCATGTGTTAGAAACAAAGAGAACTACTTCCACTGTAAACTCAAGTTATTTATCTAGTTCATATAAAATTATAAATACATATAAAATTTGATGACATTTTCCCTGAAATGATTTTTTCTTTTTTTCTTTTTTTGCTTCACATAGTTTGTAAGTTGAAATTTTCCTGCCTGGTTTTGTATTCTTATGTTGGGAATTTCTTTATTCATTGAAGCACCAAATTTCAAAAGTGAATATAAATATCTTTGGTCATATAAATATATATCAAACAACTATATAAATGAATATTTTGTCTTTAGTTTTTCCAAAAATAAAAAGCGCAACCAAGCAATGCATTCCTATTTAAAAATAATAGTAAAAATTTGTATTGGATTAATTGCAAAGTGAAAGTTATTTGTTTGAAACGTGGCAACCAAAGCTAAAGCTGTAAGGTTTAAACATTTTGCTGCCCATGATTCACTCAGTAAATTGCTTGCTTGCTTCCCTTATACTTGAATCTTAGGGTGCCAAATTTGAAACAATGCATCAGAAATTTAATACCTGTGATTGATAAACCTAGCAGCGTTGCCAAAGGATGCTGCATCCAAGCACAGAGCTTCTTCATCTTTAACAAATCCTGAATCCCAATCGGCATCCAGTAGAATTGGGTATGTAAATTTCCCATTTTCGGTGTATTTCATGTTCCTCTCATGCAACTCTTTAATGGTTAATATTTCTCCAACAAACTCACAAACAAATGCACCTTTTGGCAGGTCCTCCAAGGTACGAAGACCCCATCCTTTTCCTTCTGAAGTAAAAAATACCTAAGTTCCAAATAACTATTAGAGAAAACATTTGAAGAATGTCGTATCAAGAAACACCTTAAGTATATAAATCAAGCATCAAAACTGAGGAAAATGTATTTGTTTACTAGTGGCAAAGATCACTTAAACACCCACCTCCAAGTTGCAAGTTATTCCTCGCTGGATAACCCTATTGCCACATTGTTTACCACAGCCACATTTGCTCCAACATTCTTTAATAAACTTCCTCTTTAAGTGTCCTTTACATGGTTCTATGCAACCATCATTCTTAGATCTTTCAAGCGGACAATCTTTGCAATAGAAGTAATGTTGTTGAGGGTTGCAGCTGATGGCAATGCATTCTTCCAGGAACTCTTCTTTCAGTAGGCCTTGAGCAGTGTATGCAAATTCACCCCCAGTTTTATTTGCACAAGCACAGGGTGTAGACAACAAGACACAATTGCCCATACAAGTTGAACAACAGTCCCCACCCCCAATACGAGACAGAGAAATGTTAACATAAGCATCTTGGAATACAAGGTTTTGGGGTATGTAGTTAAAAGATGGGGGGAAATCATTAGTTGTTTCATTCACCCATGAAATTTGAACACTTTCTTCTCCTTTTGTAAGGTCATGAACATCATGAAAAGACCTTATATCATCGGCTGTAAGCTGATGCTGTGGAACAACCACTAAACTAAGTGAATTTGGACACATAGGATCCTCCAGCTCCTTTCTGACATCACTTTGAGAAATATCATTTGTTCCATCCACCTTGGAAACCAGTACAGAAACATCTAGACAGCTCAGGTGGGCTGGAGAAAAAGGACTTCTGGGTGGAAACAAGGCAGCAGAAGAATTAACATTAGTTGATCCATTTGAAGTGGGAAGAAATATGTCCAAATCTTTATTTCCTTCAACACTCAGAGTGTCATGTGCCTCTGATTCCTTCAACACATCAGCACTTGATCTTATCACAGAGCCATCTTGCGAATCATCATTTGAACCAGTTCTGAATTCCAACAGGCAGTCACATACATCTCTCAACAGTTTCAGAACAGAAAAATTTGGGTCAGTGATTTTATATGATCGCGAACATTTAGCCTCCATCATTTCTAGAAGTTGATCTCGATTAGGCATTTGAAAATCTGGTCCCAAAAGAGCTGAGCTGCAGCTCAGAGAAATTTTTACCTCTCCCAGAGTTGACGAGGCTATCTCTACATTTGAAGTCACTTTTTCATTTGAGGAAGGAGGAATATTTTCATCTCTATGTCCTTCATCTCTACTTTGTGATGATGCCACAGTGACATGGCCACCTTGCTTTCCAGCTGCACCATTCTTCATTGATGAGACCCTTACACTTGATGATTCTTCAAAAAAAAATTAAAAAAAAAAATCATTAATCAATCTATTTATGAAAATGAAAGTTTGTTGGCAACACAATAACTAAAAGAAAAATAGCAACACAATAATTAAAAGAAAAATAAAAGACACAAAAGTGACATTTTCTTTGGTTTTAGACAATGATAAGACCAATTCAGATGTCAGAACTCTGGCTCATTTTAGATATACAAAATTTCAGTACTTCTGTAGTACTGAACACTCCCTGCATCACCCACTACAATTAGAAAAATATAACTCACCTAACTGTATTTAGTCCACTGACAGCGTTGATGTTAATATCACACAAGTCCCACTTATTTCTAATTTTATTAAAGGAGCACGTACCACGCAAGTCCTGAAAATTTACTCTACATATACAAGCAATGACCAACATAGAGCATCTTGTGACAAACTTTCTGGAAACACAAAAATCAGTATAGACTTGTATATTGCATATGCCAATTAGAGCATATGGTGAGGCCACAGTGCCTCACTTCTACCAGTTGACAACTAACGTGATCCAATTATGCAAACACCATAAGAAAGATGCTGGCATTTTAAGAGGCAAAAAGAAACAATACTCAGGTTCAGTTTAACTAAAAAAAATTTACAGCCAAAGCAAAATTTATACATTGACTTCTTACTTCTTTTCAGGCACTGTGGCATTAAAGACTTTTCCTGTATTTTCGTAAAAAAATATTTCCATCCAATCCACAATACTACCAAGCAAAAACGGTAATTACTATTGAATTCATCAAAAGTTGACCATGCTTGGACTGTAATTTGGACACCCCAAACCTCAAGGTTTGGGGTTTGCAAACTGAGTTTCATCCACAAATAACATGTTTGGCAAAACCAGGGCTGGATTGTGTTTGAACACGTCTTTGGGTATCAATCAATGGTTTGAAAGGAAGTAAAAAAAAAGTTTCTTTTCTGATGGGTAAAACCATGGTTTACAAACTATAATCCAAACAAGCCAGTTACAACTAAGATATCATGCCACTAAAAACGAAAGGTAGACAAAAAGCATGAAACTTGTCATCGAGGAATAGTCTATTGAATACCAGGAGGAATCACTGCAATGGGACGGGGAACCTCATAATCAAGCAATTCATCAACAGGCTCATCCTTGGGTATGATCAGCGTATGAATACCAGGCATTCTGTTGTTTGGCAACAGAAACTTTCCAGTTTCAACTGTTGGTTCTTTAGATGGTCCTGATGGGGATGCTCTTTCAGACATAAATCTTCTTTTGCTGCGGGTAACTTGTGATGATGCAGGTTGCTTTCCCCTGTCAACAATACCATCTCGTGTTGGAATTGGGAGTGCTTCAATCCTCGCATTTCCATCGGATGAGAATATTTTCTTTTGAGACTGCTGTCTAGAACGACTCTCGGATAATGTGTTGTCTTCTAATTTTGGCTTTTTTAATGGAGGGGTATCTGAGCTGGGGGCACTATTAGTCAGAGGATGCAAAGGCTGACTCTCTTGACCTCTTAAACGCAACCTTTTCAAAGGTCGGGCTTCTTCAACATGCATCTGTTCTTCGTCGACCTCCATCTCTTCTTCCTGGTTGTTTGGAAAGGCAGAAGTCATTTCAGCAGCTATAGACATTGAAAAAAAGAAAAAGAAAGAAAGAAAGAAAGGCTGATTAACTCAGCCAACAAAGAATTATGAGTGAGTGTTATGTACATCAACTTTCTTGGTTTTCTTTTTCTGTTCTGGCACCTGTTAAATTATATCAGATAATCAAGTAAGTATTCAGAAGAGACACTCTGGGGAAAAAGGAAAAAGATATAGAATAAAGTGGGAAATACACCTCATTTTCATCGTCCTCAAATATAGCATCTGCCAGAGCTCTATAGTTTTCTTCCTCAATAAGTTCCCAATTCTTATCATACAACTTCAGGAGTTTCTTTAATACTGGTTTCACTTTCGATTCACCAATCCCAATAACTGACATTGCACGGTAGGCCGCTACCACTCTTGCATTGGGTGCCATTTCTAATCAGCCAAAAGTTACTTTCACTACAGGCTCCCAAGTGTAAAACGCCCCTAACTTTCAAAGATTTCTGCAATGGGAAATACAATATATGATTTATGAGCAATTAAGCTACAAAACCTAAACATTCTTCTGGTAGTAACTTAGCAAGCAGCAGCAGGGGAGAACACAGAAATATCAGTCACCCAAATTTTCAATAACTGGAAGAAAAAAAAAACAAAAAAAAAAAACTAAGCATATAAACCAAATTCAGACAGACAACAATTAACAAAAGAAATTAAATGACAAAAAAAAAAAGGTTCCTATTTTGACATATAGATATAATATCTTATTCCATCATCCTTTGTAAGAAAACTTTTTTGTAAGTAGTAGAATATAACCCTTCCTAGGTTTTTTTGTTTACAATAAACTATCCAAAGGCATCAATGAGTCAAAACTTCTCCATCATCATACTCTTTCTAGACTTAAAATTCAAAGCGAAAAACAAACAACATTAGATACATAAATGTATAGCTGAATAGTTAGGGTAACAACTGCTCATATCATTTGGCGCATTTAGAAAGAGCTAAGACAATGGAACAACAGGTGCTTCTGGCTCCTCAAGCAATACGCGTTGAGTAAAAAGACAAAGCTTAGAAATTTAAGAGCTGTAACTATACAAGACACACACTCGTTTCCCTAAGTGAAGTGAGTGAATGAACCCACAATTACACACAGAAATTTCTTAAAGTTAAGCTTTGAAAAATGATCACAGAACATGAATTTTTTACATGCGCTAGCAAGGAAAGCGAAAACCTCAAGAAGAACATGCAATGGAAAATTTGCACACAACACAACATTGATCTTTCCCACCCAAAACCTGGAATTGACCCCAAACCACATTGAAAAAAAAAAAAAAAAAAAGCACACACACAGACAGAGACAGAGACAGACAACATATTTCACAGTAAAAAACGAAAAAAAAAAAAAAAAAAAAAAAAAAAAAACCTTGGACCTTGGAAAAAGCATAGGAAGAATACCTCAGAGAGAGAAAACAATGTACTGAGGAAGCGTCACCAGCAAAACGAGGTTTCAGAAGACCAACAGTGGAGAGAAATAACAAAAATCAGAAAAACATTGTGGTGAATAAAATAAGGGAAAAGCATATATCCTTTTAAAGGATATAATTATATCCTTCTAAATCTTAACCGTTGATTTTCAACGGTTATAATTTATTAGGCCAAATTTAATGGGCTAAATTTATTATTAATTAATTAATAATTTTAATCCAAATCCAATAAATTATAACCGTTAATGAACAAAAATTAATGATTAAGATCTAAAAGGATATAAACTTATATCCTTTTAAAAAAGATAGATATTATTTTCATAAAATAAAAGAACACAAAAATTAAAAATTAAAAAAGAAAAAGTTAAGAGTATATATAGGAGAAGAAAAGTTTCTACATTTCTGAATGCTGCTGACGAAGTATTTGGGGAAAATAGGGCACAATAGTTAAACTCTATAGCTTTCATCTTCCCTTTGTTTTTATTATTGTTTGAACATCTCTTCCTCCTTTTGCGTCCATTATTTATTTATTTATTTATTTTTATTTTTTTGATATCATCCATTATTTATTTTCTGTCAAAAGTATCAATCACTTCTACAACCAACATTTTTGAATTTTGATCTTATTGCTTTAATTTGCAAGATAGTGCAGTTTTAAAATAAATTATATTGATATAGATACATTATCTTGTTATTTAAAAATACATTTAAATTGATGAGTTTTATTATCTGTTATTAATTGTAACAAAATATTTTTAAATTATCAACATTAGGTCGAAATGGGTTAAAATAAAATGTGACCCAAATCTGACCTTAAAATATACTAAAGGATGTATTGGATTGAGATTTCAAAGGATTTTAATATATTATTTTTAGACAAAAAAATCTGTTAGTATTCGATTAGAATTTTAATAGATTGAAAGAAAGTCATGTAGTATTCGATTAGGATTAGGATTTTAAAGGATTATTTTAGAATCCGTCCAAATCCGTTGGTATTCATTCAGGATTTTAAACAATAGAATCACAATCTCGTGGTATTCAAAAATCCGACGATTTTAATGAATTTTCTATTGGTGTGGATTTCGTGAAACTTTTTAGTGAAAAATATAAATAGGATGCCTCTCTCACAATCTCATCTTAACCCCTAGAATTTTTTGAGATTCTTCTATTGTAGTGTTTTCTTCTTCCTTTGGCAAGTTGACTGCTCGAAATTGAGTTTCGCCATGGGAGCTTCATCAAAACTAAAATATTTTTGAGCGATTTTCATCACAAAACAACTTAGAAACAACAAATCAATGAGATTTTAATATAATCTATCTCAAAAATAACATATTTTTGAGTCATTTTTTAGAATTTTGGAAGTTTAAAAAGTGATTTTTCAAGTTATGGGTCGCGATTTTTCTTGGCACAAAAACGTGTGTTTTTTGTATTAAAAATAACATAAAACAGTGAAAAAATAACATGAGAACTAAAACCCTCAAACTAATTTTCGTTTTACATCAATAGGACAGGCCATATCTAATATTTTTTTACGTAGACTTAGCCTATTTAAGTCAAAGCCTAGCCTAACCCAACCCATTTACACCCCTAATTTGAGTGGAGATGCATCTCATGAAAAATCAAATAAGAGGTTAAATTAAAAATTCAAGTATCTGAAGAAAAAAAATTAAAGGGAATCAAGGGTCCCAAATATAATAATAATAATAATAATAGAATAAAGTTTCTAATGTTATTTTAAAAAAATTTATTTAATGTTCAACAAAATGAAATCGTTTTGGGATTAAAAAATTATAATAATAAATATTATTATAGAATAAATTAAAATTACAAATATAACATGATTTTGTTTTAAAACAGCGTCGTTTAAATAAATATTAGACAAAAATTTTAGCATTATATTTGCTCTTATTTTTATTAAATATATATCCATGCCTTGTGAAAAATAAGGCATAGATTTTTTTGGGGGGTATTCTTGTAATTAAAGTAGAAAAATGACAGCAAATCAAAAGCAATAAATGAAGGGCGTGATGAAGGAAAACACCTCAGTAATGAAGGTGTCAAAAAAATCTGTAAAGCCACTGACAGTAGAAATTTTCAAGAAAGCATTTCAAAATTCCAAGTGTTTTTTCTATCATTTATTACAATATGTTTAGAAATTTAAGTGCTATAACTATGAGACACACGAATCGTTCCGCACTGTAAAAGTTACCTGCGTTTTTAAATGCTTACTATTTTCTTGATTGTGGCAAATAAGGGCAAGTGTTAACTCTAATTACAGAGGTGATAATATGGGTTAAATCAAATTGATGGGTCAATTCGTCAAAATAAAGCGGGTTGGCTTGTCGGATCAGTTTTTATTTATTTATTTATTATTATGTAGTATTTTATTTATTTTTAAGTTTTTGTAATATACAATTTTTTTTATTTTAGTATTCCCTAAAAAAAAAGAAAATAAAATTTTTATTTATGACAAATATTATCTATATGGGGAGAGATCATTTGACTCCAGAGTAAGATTTAAAAGTCTTACTCTTCATCCCAGCCCTTGATTTCCGTTCATCCAACGGTTATCATTTAGTAATTTAATGCATTAATTAATTATTAATTTCAAATAAATGATAACCGTTGGATGAACGAAAATCAATGGCTGGGATGAGGAGTAAGACTTTTAAATCTTACTCTGGAGTCAAATGATCCCTCCCCTATCTATATATGAAGACAAAAATAAGTTCTTAAAGAATGTTTAATTGAATATTAATATACATTTAAACTTGACATTGAAAAAAATTAAAAAAAGTGTGAAAGAAAAATAATTAATATTATAAAATTAATAAAATATAATTTACTTTTAACTTTTAATTATTTTTAATTTTTTGGACGGATTGACATGTCAATTCACCACAAAACGAGATGGATTGAAATTTTCAACCCACATTCAAACAACGGGTCGAGACGGACCAACTCATTTTCAGTAGATTGACAGATGGGTCGGAGCTGGCGTACCGTTTTGCCACCCCTAACTCTAGTTTCCACCATCCCTTGCTCTTTTTATTATTTTGAGTTACCGCCGACTCCACTAGTGACTACAATTGATAAAGAGTAAGAGTCACTTAATTGCATTTGCTTTTATTGTTTCTTTATTAGTAATGTTTAATTTAATTATTTTCAATTTGAATTTTAATAAAAAATGTTACAATATGAGAGTGTATGGTATAAGAGCATTGCTTTCACAAATATTTTTTTTAGAGAAATATAAAATTATTAATATAACATCATTCAACCGCTTAAGTTTTTGGATTAAGTTAATTTTTTTATGTGATATCTGAGCTCGGTGTCACAAGTTCGATTCTCACCGTCTTTATTTAATTAATAATTAATTAAGTCTTATGGATTTTCTTAGTATAAGTAAGTGTGTCAGGTGGCACAATTCATGAATTCCCAAAGGCTCCATATGAAACTTGAAACAGGAAATAAAAAAAATACAAAAAATAATGTGTTCCCCAAGGGGGTCTCGCGGAGAACTTATTACAAAAATTGAAAAAACATATAAAAGCAGTTTTGTGAGGACCAGTCAGCGGAACTAAACACCCTCTACCGGAAAAATAACTTTGGGGGCATACCAAGCATGTAAAATGCATATGGTAACACCCCTCAAATGGTCAAATAACTTCTCAATTGTATCTCTTGTAAATGGAGTAGCTGTTTTTGTAGTACAAAAAAAAAAAAAAAAAAAGTAGTAGCAGTTTTGATGGCTCCGTAGAGGTGCTAAACGAGTCAGTGGGTTTATAGGGGCATTTGGCTCGGCTCGTGAAGACCTGAGCTTTTATGTCTAAAATTGATTGTTGGAACCAGGCTACGACTTGTTTAAAAGCTCGTTTAATAAAAAAGCTTTAGGCTCCAATTCAAAAGCTCAGCCTTAGAACCTCTCAGGCTGACATAATATATTAATTTTTATTTTTATTTTTATTTTATATTTTTTATACTACTTGTGATAGTCATCTCTCTCTCCTCAATCAATTTCATCCCATTTTATTAATTAAACAGACTTTTTGAATGATTTTGTTTTATATTATGCTGTTTGGATATACATTAAATTTATAAATATTTATGGAATTACTAATGTTGTTAACTATATATTTTGTTTGGATAAATTTTTGTTGCCTTATTTTGTTTTAAACAGGCTAAACCAGACTTTTATTTTTTGTAAATAAGACAGGTCATAGACTGAAATTCTATTCATAACAGATAACAAATTTGATCAGGCTGACACATTTAAACACAGGCTTAACCTTTTAAGACCAACATTCGGCTCGGCTCGTTAACACCCCTAGCTCCGGGTTTACTAATTAAGGAAAAGTTTTAAAATTTTAACATGATTTGCATTAAAATCATTTAATTATTTATAAAAAAAAAATATCACTTATATTGTTGTGGTTTTTTTTTAACCAAGTCCACTTTTGACACTGTTAAATACTGGGCTTATATATTTATTTCGCCCCTGCCAACAATAACAAAATATAGGAGATGTAAGTGATCAATAAAAGAGAAGTATTAGGAGATAAGTGATAAGATATCAAACCACAAGATAATTTTCAAACTTTTCCCTTGTAACAATATTTTTTTTTAAAAGGAAAAAGCTTGAAGTGTGGAACAATATGAAACGAAACAAGCTAATCTGGTATATGACACATGCAAATAAATGGTGTTCTGTTTAATGTCCACTGTATTTTGTTACCCAAGAAAAAAATGTGAATGTCTCATTGTGAAAAAAATTTAAAATTGATACGATTATCGTTATGTTTTTTTTATACTCTTCCGACTTATTTAAATTAGAATTAAATAGTGTAAAATAAGATTACCAAAAAAAAAATAGTGTAAAATCTTTTTTTTTTTAAATATAAACATATTTGTTATTGGTGTATTTTATTATTTTAATTTTTTAAATATTTATTTTATTAAAAATAAATAGATAGAATTAAAATAAAATAAAAAATTAAACTATTAGGATAATAATAATTTATTCTTTAACAACCATCTACATGTATAACAATAATGCATTTAAATACAACGGTCAACAAACATAAAGTCACATATAAATAACAAACATAAAAGAAGTATGTGAAAGATATTTGAACAAAACACTCTTTATTTGGAATGACTATATATCTTATTAATTTATTCAGTTCCAAATTGATCCTAAAGCCAAGTTTTTTCTTTTTTAGTGTATTTTTTTTACTGTTTGTGAGGTCAAAACTGAGATATTAACTCAAAATATACCATTTAACCCTCTATGGTTTCACATTATCATGTACTCATTAAAATTTACCATTTAGATCCCTCGTGGTTAAATATTTTTTTTTTCTTAATTTTTAACTTACATTATTATAATATTATTAATTAACATTCTAATAAAATTAAATTAAAAATTGGCTAGAATTATTTACTTTTTAAAATTTATTTTAAAAATTTTTTGTAAACCAATAAAATTTCTTCAAAAAATTACAAAAATAAAATTATAAAATAAGACAAATTAAAAACATATAATCATAAAAAAAACTAAACTAACCCCAAAAGATTATCTTTTAGAATTTATTTTAATTGATAATTTGAAAATAATAAAATATAAATTGTAGAGAAACAAAATAAATTTTTAATTAAATTATTTTTTAAACATAAAATAATGAAAATCAAAATTTTAGATTTATCTTAATCATTTAGCTTGAAGATCTTTTTAAGATAACATATTTTTAATATCACTTAAATAATATTATCAATTTTAAAGATAATTTTTTAATAACAATTTTTTTTAATATACTTTAAAATAAATAATATCATTCATTTTTATTTTAAACTTTAATTTTTCTTCGTATTTTAATTTTAATTGATAATATTATAATAGTATAGCATACAAATTTGGTATATCAAAATTTTTATATGTGTAAAACTATAATAAATTTAACTTTTGGTACTATTATCAATAAAACATAAAATAAATAATAACTTTTAATTTAAAAAGAATCTTATTTTATTTTACAATAATTGTGAAACATAAAAAAATTTATGTTAAGACCATAGAGATTTAAGTGATATATTTTTACAATTATAGTGGGTATAAATGATAATGTGAAATCACGAGGGGAAATGATACATTAACCTTACCTCAATAGGTCTAAGTAATAAGTTTTAAATCACATGGAGTGGAATGATATTTTATGAAACCACAAGGGGTGAAAATTAAATTAATCCTTTTAAAAATGTATGTCAAATTTTTTTCTAACAAAAATTATTTTTCATTTTGATCCAATGACAATGTTTAGCACCAAAGAATGTATCGAACAGGAGAAAGAGGTAATGAAGTTACTCTTTTGGGAGAATATTTTTAGTGCTAGCATTGAATTTTTGGTACATATTTTCTTCACAATATAACACGTGTTTTATTTTTGTCAAATTATTAATAAATAATTTATTTTAAAATCAAGTGAAAGAGTGATTTGTGTCACGTTATGAGTGGAAGATGTACTATAAGCTCGGTGCATTCATAATATTAAAGAAAATTTCATGTTTTGGATGAAAATATCCTACTTATTTGTCGTAACTCTGAAATGATACAACTAATGACGTACCCTATGCCTTATTTGCTTCAGAACTTGTTTTTTGGTAAATATTTTTTTTTAAAAAATGTATTAACAAAATAATATTTTAATTTTAATTAAATTATCAAAAAAATTATATAATGCAAATTTATATATTACTTAGAAAATTCTATATTTTAAAAAAATATTAAATAAGTGGCATGCAACTTACACATGATTTTTTTATAAAATATATAAGGATAGATATATGCAATTACTCTAAGATAGTATGTTTTTAATTTTCGTAAATATTATTTTTAATTTAAACAAGCCCCCTTCGCTAGTGGGCTAAGTGGGGTTGGGGGAGTTAAGTGGAGGGTTATTGGGCTGTCCAAGGGTTTCGACCCAGGTCGGGTGGGGCCTGCCCATTGAATTAAAAATAAATTATTTTTAATAAAATTGTAATAAAATAACATAAAAAATAACAACAAAAAACTTTTGATTAAAATAATATAACTTAAAAAGTATAATTTAAAAGGAATTTTTATTTTTTGAAAATGTAGTATTCTACTCTACTTTTTCAGGTAATACCCTCTGTTAACACAATATTTGTTTGAAAAACTCATTCCTCAAACACCAAATTCATATATTCAAAAGGGTTAATTTCCAGATTAATAGATAAAGTTATTTTGTCAAATAACTTATTTCTAGCATTTTTCTAGTTCTAGTTGCTTTTATTGCAAGGAAGTTGTGAAGTTGAGAAATGGACCATGAGAGAATATCAAAATTGCAAAAAAAAAAAAAAAAAAAAAGGTCATCTTAAAAATCTACTTATAAATACAATAACTATTGAAGCTCTCTTGCTTCCACATTTTCCATAGTTCAGAACTGATCAAAATGAACCAAAATCATTTCATCTTCCAATTTACAAGAGACACTTGAACTTGGAGAGCTATGATTGCTCACACTTGAATTTATAAAACTATGATTACTTTTTTTTTTTTTGGATTACAAAACTATGATTACTTGTAGTAGAAGTAAAACCATAATTTTTTTTCTAACATTGGATGTGCATAGTATATTTCAAACTTAGTGGCATGCACTCACAAAAATCTTTTCCACATAGGCGTTGTTTCAATTGATCTTTGAATGCCCAAAATGTAAGAAAATGAACTAAATGATCTAATCATGTTTAACATGTAGGTAGTAAACAATTTGATCAATGCGGAATAAAATTGATATAAATACCTCCAGTCATTGCTCACTATTTTGAATCTTTGAAGATGAAAATAAAGACCTCTCTTAGATCTTCTAAACTCTGGCTCTTAAGCACTAGATGGTGTATTTGCTGACGTAGTAAGAGTGAGTTTAGGGACCCAAAAGGCACTCTAATTTATAGACCCCTTGCCATCAAAGGATCAATCATGGTGTGCTTAAAAATAGGAATGTTACATGACCGTTACAAGAACGTTACAAGTGTTACAAAATTAATGGGATTAAGATTAAAGGTGGATCACAATAACGGTCGTCAATTATGAAAAACTAACATTCTCCCACTTGATCCACATATCCCATAATTTACTTAATAAGAAATAAAATACATGAATCACGTCGATAGGTCCTCTATTGTATGTGAGTATTATCTTCCGTGTATCACATGCATTATATTTCTCAAGTCCATATAACTTAATGAATAAACCCAATGTTTATTCTAGGTCCATACTTTATTGATATTTCTCTAATGAATAAATATGCGCATAAACTAAATGAGAAAACATCACAATCAGAATTTCATTAAACATAATATCGTTCTTACAACGAAAATTACATATGAGAACCAAGTCTCATTCTTTCTACATGATCCTTAAATTTCATTGGTGGCATGCCCTTAGTTAAAGGATCGGCAATCATCAATTCAGTGCTAATGTGTTCAATGACAACTGTTTTATCTTTAACACGTTCTCTTATGGCTAGATACTTAATGTCGATGTGTTTGCTTCGACTTCCACTTTTGTTGTTCTTAGCCATAAAAACAGCAACTGAATTATCACAATACATTCTCAATGGCCTAGAAATAGAATCCATGATTCTAAGCCCTGAAATGAAACTCTTCAACCATACACCATGTGAAGTAGCCTCAAAACACGAAACGAACTCAGCCTCCATAGTGGAAGTGGCAGTTAAGGTCTGCTTGACGCTTCTCCAAGACACAGCTCCGCCAGCTAGCATAAAAATATATCCTGAAGTTGATTTTCTTGAATCTATGCAACCAGCGTAGTCTGAATCAGAGTACCCAATCACTTCCAAATTTTCAGTCCGTCTATACATAAGCATGTAGTCTTTAGTCCCTTGCAGGTACCTCATTACTTTCTTTGCAGCTTTCCAGTGGTCTAAACCTGGGTTACTTTGATATCTCCCTAACACTCCAATTGTGAAAGCAATATCAGGTCTTGTGCAGACCTGAGCATACATAAGGCTTCCAACAGCTGAAGCATAAGGAATGTTCTTCATTTGTTCCCGCTCAAGATCATTTTTCGGGCACTGGCTTAAATTAAACCTGTCACCCTTCACAATGGGAGCTACACTTGGTGAACAATCACTCATCCTAAATCTTTCCAAAACTTTGTTGATATAGGTTTCTTGAGACAAACCAAGAGCACCTTTTATTCTGTCTCTATGTATTTTGATACCAATAACGTAAGAGGCATCACCCATGTCCTTCATATCAAAGTTTTTAGAAAGAAATTGTTTCACCTCATATAGCATACCCTTATCATTAGATGCAAGTAAAATGTCATCTACATATAGAACTAAGAAACAAGTCTTGCTCCCACTGACCTTTTGATATATACATTGATCCATAACGTTTTCTATGAAACCAAATGAAGAGATAACGTCATGAAATTTCAAGTACCATTAACGGGATGCTTGTTTCAATCCATATATAGACTTCTTAAGTTTGCATACTAATTCCTCACTACCATTAGAGAAAAATCCTTCAGGTTGTTTCATATAAACCTCTTCCTCTAAATCTCCATTAAGAAAAGCCGTTTTTACATCCATTTGTTGTAACTCTAAGTCAAAATGTGCAACTAATGCTAGAATGATGCGAAGAGAATCCTTCTTAGATGCAGGAGAGAATGTCTCCTTGTAGTTGATTCATTCCATTTGATTATATCCTTTAGCTACGAGCCTTGCCTTATATCTCTCAATGTTGCCTGATGAGTCTTTCTTAGTTTTGAAGACCCATTTACAGCCAATGGCCTTGGCACCATCAAGAAACTGAATAAGATCCCAGACTCCATTTGATGCCATAAAATTCATCTCATCTATCATAGCATCATACCACAAGTTTGATTCTTTAGAACTCATGGCTTGTGAAAACGTTTCAGGATCATTTTCGACTCCTATATTATAGTCACATTCTTGTAAATACACAACATAATCACTAGGTATCGCTGACCTCTTCATTCTAGTAGATCTCCTTATTGTTGCATTATCTTCTTGAGGGGTTTGTTGTTCAACTTGCTGATCAACAATTTCTTGATCCTCATTAGCAACTTGATCCACTAGATTATCAGCAGGTTGTGGATCCAGAATGACTGGTTGTACAACACCTGGTTGAGCTGGAGGGGTATTGTTAACAACAACCATTCTCAGATTTGGAGTGGATAACTGAGCAACTGTATGATCTTCCTCAGAAACAGAGTTTCTAAATTGATCGCTCCCACTAATCAAGTCATTCTCAAGAAATTTAGCATTTCTTGACTCCACAATCCTTGTACTATGAGATGGACAATAAAATCTGTATCCCTTAAACCTTTCAGCATATCCAATGAAATACCCACTAATGGTCCTTGGGTCAAGTTTCTTTTCTTGTGGGTTTCTGACCTCTGACGTGCATCCCCAAACGCGTACATGTTGCAAACTCGGTTTCCAACCCTTAAATAGCTCAAATGGCGTTTTTATAACAGCCTTAGTTGGAACTCGGTTTAATATGTACACTGCTGTTTTCAGTGCTTCCACCCACAAGGTCTTAGGTAGCTTTGAGCTACTAGCCATACTTCGCACCATATCTAATAATGTCTGGTTCCTTCTTTCTGCTACATCATTCTGGTATGGAGAACCAGGCATAGTGTATTGGTATTCAATCAGGATTTTAAACAATGGAATCACAATCTCGTGGTATTCAAAAATCCGACGATTTTAATGGATTTTTTCGTGAGACTTTTTAGTGAAAAATATAAATAAGATGTCTCTCTCACAATCTCACCCCAACCCCTAGGATTTCTTGAGATTCTTCTATTGCAGTGTTTTCTTCCTCCTTTGGTAGGTTGACTACTCGAAATTAGGTTCCGCCATGGGAGCTTCGTCAAAACTAAAAAAAGAAAACATATTTTTGAGCGATTTTCATCACAAAATAACCCAGAAACAACAAACCAACGAGATTTTAATATAATCTATCTCAAAATAACATATTTTTGAGCCATTTTTGAGAAAATTTGAAAGTTTAAAAAGTGATTTTTCAAGCTATGGGTCGTGATTTTTTTTGGCACAAAAATGTCTTTTTGTATTAAAAACAACATAGAAAAGTGAGAAAATAACCGGGGAACTTTCGTATTATTTTCGTTTTACATCAATGAAATAATATCAATTTAAAGAAAGATTGAAACTTCCATAATATGAACCCTATATTTCGTAACAATACATTCATGAACGAAATTCCTTCACTATAGGAAACGATTTCAAACAATTTTTGTGTCAATAGATAACTAAAAGCTTGTTTCTCAAAAGCTCCAAAGCAATTTAAGGTTTCAATGTATCGATTGAAAAAAATTTGAGAAATTTTCTAAACTTTCATGTAATTAAACCCAAAATTTCAGATTCAAATTTTTTTTAATATTCAATGAAAATATGCATATGATATATCGTTAGAAAATTCCAAAAACCCCAAGGTTTTCAAGATCAATTGCAAAAAATTTCAAACGAAATTTTATCATGAACTTTAGGTTCTATATGCAAATTTTGAATTATTTTTATCATGAAAAAAATTAAGTCTTATAATCATATATGTATAGCTTTGATACCAAATGAAGAAGATGATTTTTAACCCATTAGATATGTAAAAAGCTGTTGTTTAGATATCATAATCAAATCAAAAATCTTAAGGCATTAGGTGCATGGTCCTTCCACTTATATGATGTTCGCTTAGTCCATTCTTAACAAATATAGGACTTCACCCACTTACATTTGGGATTCCTCAACATATACTGTATGTTTTATCATTTGAGTTGAAAAATTTGTTTTTCATTTGGTTAAAAATTTAAATAGTGTATTCATTGCTTTCGCCTTAAAAGTGTCATTCAAGTCTCAATGTTTCGTTGAATTGTAATTGAGGTGGAAGAACAACTCCATGATGACGTTTCTCATATCTCTAACACATGGGAAATATTGTTTTGAATTTAGGAGAAATTAGGAAAGACTTGAGTGCTATGCGTGTTGACTTGAGAGCTATGTGAGATGGTGTTAGAAGAAAGTTGAATGAAATCAGTGAAAATTTGAAAAAGATGAGCGAACAAAAGTACAATTCTGAGCCTAATTCAAGTTTTTCACATTCAGGATTGAATTTTGTTGGTTAACATGAAGGTTCAGTGAACACTGATTCAATTAGCACTGAATCTGAATACAATGATGATAAGGTAGTTCATTCATCAGCTTAACCTATCTAAGAATTTAATGGTTATTGCAGGCTGATCTTATTAGCTGAGTCAAATGAGGAGAAGGCTAAAGGAATATAAAAAAGGCTAAATCAAATAAGGAGAAGTGGAATGGACTATAACCAGGACCATAATAGATATTCTCTGCTGGTGTAGGCACTACGTACTTAAAGTCCTCTTATTTTTGCAGGAACTACTAACACCCATTTCATAAACTTGAACATTTTGAAGATTAGACCTTTGATAACTCGATTGCTGGTTGAAAGTGGCTGAGCAAAATGAAAGGATACCTAAAAATAATGAAGGTATTAGGGGGGCAAAATGGACAACTTAATATAATATTTAGCAATTTTAGGGGTGGATTGGGATGGAACAAATCAAAAGGGAGGAAAATGATTAAAAATAAACCAGAGAGTTATATGATTCAAAGAGAAACCACATGTTTTTTTTTTTTTTTTAACTTTTCCCTTATTTTATTTTTTTCATTATAAAATCCCAATAATTTCATCAGAAATATGAGCGACTATATGTATGGATTTCACTCCCTGGTTCCTAAATTGATAGCTCGTAATAGGATTTTGCCAAGTGAGGGTAAGAGATAGAGAAAGCGATGACTTACTGTTAAGAACCTAATCAAAAAGGAAAAGAAATGGACAAAAAGACAAAACTGAATATTTGTGTTAACTCTAGTGATATCAGTGTGTTATCAAGAGGACAGTAAAATGGTTACAACGTGGAACAATAGTAAAGATTCAAAAACCAATGCTAGAAAAGAAAAATAAACCTCACACCAACTGGAGAAGCTCTGATTTCTCTTAAGTTCAGTCCTAAATCCTAATCCCCTTATTTATAATGATGTCTTAATGTGCATTTCCACATTCTCTTGCCCTTCATTTTATCAGACATAATTACTCACCCCTAACTACCTCTCTGCTCAATGAGCAGTTAAATTGTTTTCAACACTAGCCCCACTCCTTTATCTAGAATATACTCTAAATGGAGGTATCTATCACTTGCACACACACATTTGAATCGATCAAGTGATTTCAAGATAATTTCAAAAGGATTTCCTCAATCAAATGGTGTTTACTCCCCATGCAGACCGGCCATTTGAAAAAGAAGAATCCTCTATGCAGCCATTTGTATTTCCACCATATAACAATAACAATATCTGAATATAAAATTGAACTATGTCGCGTTCATACTTTATCACATAATTTGCCTACATTAAGATTGCCTTCCTTCTCATAAGGACAAACCCTCTGCAGAAGCCCAAAATAAAAATATATCTCTTTGTCTTTGGAAGTGGGGACGGGAGGATGACGGATTTTTTACCCTTAAAACTTTTTATTAATAATTAATTATTAAATTGACTTTCATTCTAAACTATTTCAAAAATTTAATCCTTTCTAAAATTATAACATCAATCTGCCACTGTTTGACCGTTGACCACCAAGCCTACCTTGGTACACTCCTCTCTACCCGAGTATTTTTTGAAATTTTTTGCCTATCCTGATAAAGAGGGGTGTACCCGGATATTTTTCTTAGCACCTAGGAAATTGCTTAAATTATTTACCGGGTAGGGATGGGTGTACCCGGGTAAATAATTGAAAGGCTACTTGGACCAAACTACGATCAATGAGCTCATACAGGTAGTCTTCCGCAACATCATCTGGATCTCTAGACCCTGTTTCCTGTATAAATCCTTCAGCAACCCATTTTTCCAGCAGTGGCCTAACAGGAATTTCAAAGTCTTCAGGGAATATCCCAAGATATAGAAAGCATGTCTTCAATCTTGTTGGCAAGTTATCATAGCTGAGTTTGAGTACTATATCCTTGATTTGGCTCCCATCTCGAGTGAGATACCAATTGACATGGCCCACCACTTTGGACCATTCTCTGTGAGACTTTTCTTTATTTGCTAGAAGCCTTGCCAATACGAAAATGGAGATAGGCAAACCGCCACAACTTTCAACTATTTGTTTACCTAGAGACTCTAGATCAGTAGGTTACTCTTCTCCCCGAAACACTTTCTTGGAGAAGAGCTCCCAGCTTTCTTCATCGTTGAGAAATTGAAGGTAGTGTGGAGGATCTTGGCTGGTATGCGAGGCCACCTCTTTCAAATGACTAGTAATCAATATTTTGTTGCCCCTGTTTTCATCGGGAAATGCATCTTCTACCTCGTCCCAATCATCGGCTTTCCACAAGTCATCGAGCACAAGTAGATACATTTTTCCCCCGCAAGCATTCATGTATTTCAATTATTTACCCGGGTACACCCCTCCCTATCCGGGTAAATAATTTAAGCAATTTCCCAGGTGCCAAGAAAAATACTCGGGTACATCCCTTCCTACTCGGATAGGCAAAAAATTTCAAAAAATAGTCGGGTAGGGAGGGGTGTACCGGTAGGCTTGGTGGTCAACGGTCAAACAGGAAATATTGGTGTTATGTTTTTGGAGGGGGTTAAATTTTTGAAATAGTTTAGAATGAAGGTCAATTTGATAATTAATTATTAATAAAAGGTTACAAGGGTCAAAAAGCTAGAGAATGAGCCTTGCAACGGAAGAATCATCGTTAAGCGATGCATAAACATCGATGGATCGAGCTTCGGAACCACATTCCGCTATATGGAGAAGCTTGTGGGAGGGTGCGGCAGATAGCTCATAATGGGATTTTGCAAAGTGAGGGTCAAAGATGAGAGAATGCCATGATTTGCACACACATTTGAATCGAACAAGAGATTTCACAGGTAACCTCAACGGTATTTCCTGAATCACATCCCATAGAAGCAGCTTACTCTCCATGCTCCCTTTTTTAACTCTTTTTTTTTTTTCTTATTCAAACGAAAATTAGGATTTTGGTTACTCACGAATGGGTATGGTATGATATGATATTTATTAACGGTGGAAATAAGGTTAGGTTAGATTTTGCATTAAATAGGTCATGCCTATGTACAAAATATTGGGTCTGACCTGGCCTGGTCTGTTAGCTTATTTAGACCCCAAATTACAAGTATAGTCTGACTTATATTTAAAAAATAAAAATTTTGGCCTAAACATAAGCACTTGTTTAAGCCTATTAAACATTCATTAATTAAAATAATATTACTTTATTATTCAAAATTGTTAAAACAATAATTTTATTTATTTTATTTAAAATAAATAATATGATATATGTCGGCCTGTAAACTTATATGTCTGACATGATAAAAAAATCTATGGCCTATTTTCTAAATAGATTTTTTTAAAAGTTTAGGTCTATTTTACTTTACTATTTATAATAGGTCAAACTTGACTTAATATAAATTAAGCTGTAAGTCTCTGTAAGCCGACCTAGCCTATTTATATTCCTAATATTTATACACCAAAACGGTAAGAAGGCGGATTGAGTTGTAATATATAAATGGGATCTTATTATTGTGTTGTGTAAACTAATAGATAATCACAGAATGTATATTAAGGTGTAATTTTGAGATGTTGTAATTGTGTGGGATTGAATTACGCTAAAAAGAAAAAAACTATATTATTATATCATGTAGAAAAAATATATTATAACTAAAATTATATTTTAAAACAATTTAAAATATCTCAGAGAAATTTTTAGGATTAATTTTTATATCAAACTATTGAGGAGGAGCTTGACACGAAGTAATGGTATCATAATATCAAGTGCTACATTAAGAACAAAAAATACCCTCTCTGTGCTAGGAAGGATGATAAAGGATGTTAAGGGGCTTTTTGGTATACGGATTTTTTTTGGATTCTTGAAAAACTGAATTTTTTTAAATTTTAAATTTTCAGATATTATCATAAACTGAATGTAAAAATTATATTTTTAAAAATCGAGATTTTTGGACAAATAAAAATTTCTCCTGTACCAAACGCCCCTGAAAGAATGAGTTTCTTTTTAAATGAAGATGTGTTCTACAAGACGAATCATGACATAAATGCTTCAATTATGTTAGAGAAAAAATGCCATAAATGCAAAGTAAATGCTAACACTATACATGTACCGCCAATGCCCTTAAACATTTTAAGGGTGTGTTTGGTACAAGAGAAATTTTTTAGTATCTGAGAATCACGATTAATGGAAATACAATAGAAATTGAGTTTATTTGAAATCTTATGAAAAATGTGTTTGATTCGTCAAAATATTACCGGGAATATTGAATAAAGATTACTGATTCCATGTTTAGTTTAGAACGAAATATGACTTGAAATATGAGGTTATTTTATAAAAATAACCCTAAACTATTTTTACTTTTGTAATTAATAGATTGGGTCTAAGTTTTTATGTGTGTTGGGGTATTTTTGTCTAAAAAATTATTGTTGAGCTTTCTCTTTACTTGGTATTCTGAATTACCATAATATTTTTGGTAATATGAATAGTGATTTTTCTTTATAAATCAAATTACCGGTAATCCTTGGATATCAGGGAACTAGTTTTTGTTCCTTCTACCAAACATGGTAATTGAATTTACCAAAGAAGGTTTACCAGTAATCCTTTTGAAATACTTGTACCAAACACACCCTAAAGGCACCTTACCTCGGCTATTTTCGATGTGGGGAATGGTTATCATTGGGGTCATTGACCCGAAGGCATTAAACGGGCATCGTTTCATTCTTGTTGCGATTAATTACTTTACAAAATGGGTTGAAGCTACTTCTTATACCAATGTCACAAGAAATGTAATCATCAAGTTTATCAAGAAATAATTAATATGTCAAATGACTTAATAAGTAAGATCATTAGTGATAATGCAACCAATCTGAATAACAAAATGAAAAAAGAACTGTGAAAGTTTTAAAATACAGCATCATAACTCTGAAAGGGTTTTTCCAATTATTGATTCATGGCCAAATAAAAAATAAACAATATTTTGGCCATGCCATAAATGATAAGAACTAGTTATAAAAAATTTACCCTTCTTCTCATATAGCATAGCACTGTATTATTTACAACATAATACCAAGCTGTCACAAAAGAAAAATACCTTGCTAAACATATTTGCCAGACACATAAGGCATAACTTCAAGGGGCCGTTTGGTACGCCTGAATTTTTTTAAATTTTTAATTTTCAGATATTTTCGTAAACTGAATGTTTTCATTATATTTTTGAAAATTAAGATTCTCAGATAAAAAGAAAATTTTCCTCTACCAAAACGCCTCCAAAAGTACAATCCTTCAACACCTGAATTTTGACAAGAGAAATTCAAAATTAAAGTCACCATTAGGATTTCAAATCTCATTCCTAATTCCACTAATTATTGTGTGTGGTGGTTCAACATTCCATAGCATAAGGCATACCCAAGCACTTGCCCAATTTTTCATAGAAGGAAACAACTACATCATTTATTCAATTTAACACATGTTCATTAGCACCGCCACTTCAGCCATAAATAACAACTTACCAAACTTCCAATTATGATATTCCAAGCTTAAAGTATCCACGGTAGCTACATAACGTATCTCCATATCAAAGGAACTGTTACCAAAAGTAGTTTATAAATCATTAACTTGGTCCAAAATAAACAGTGCCTAAAACACCAAACACCATTACATAAGAGGCCAGACACATACAAAGCTCACGACATGACAGAAGACAAATTACTCCACTAAAATTCCAGCATGTAACAAAACAAACATTAATTTAACAGTCATTCCATAAAAGAGACTCTTCAAAGCTTCACATCAACCATCAAGCATTTAAATCACAGGCCTTCTTTTCAGGCACCAATTTCTTCCTTTTCACCCGCACAGGGCAGCCTACATCGGGTGAGAAATGACTCCCAGTAAGTTTAAGAATCTTAAATAAAATCCCATCATGTTGTTCAACCTTCCTTGCACCAAAATCTTAAGTCAGAACACGAGTTCATAAAACTTGAGTCCATAAGAGGTAAGGAGGTCATACATAAAAGTAATATCATAAACAATCAATAATGCTCAATTCCTTATCCGTGAGGTTTCCATGAAGGACGCTCCAAAGTAAGATTTTCAAATTGAAGAGACATAAACTTACTCGTAAACTTGGTCAAGTGATGCTAAAATTTAGCAAGATTCCATAATATGAGGTGTCCCTCACTCAAGGCACGTGACATGGAAGTACAACATTTCTCATAACCCCTTATCCATAAAAAGTTCCCATTAGCCCTTACCAAGAATTTCGTGCCTCAATATTAAAGGCAACATACATCAGTCAATTGGTTGGACAACACATGTACAGATGAAAAATTCATCCAAAATTCATAGGGCATGGGAAAACTTCAAACAAACTTGGATTGGTGCTTTCCACCTCCTACATGTGTATATACAAACAACAGAAAACTAATTTGTTATGCCGTTTTACTATATCACAACGGAAAAGTCAGATCCAACGCACTCTGTCAAATAAAAACAGAGCATACATTTCAAATTTTCCAAAAAAATATATTAGTGGCATCCATGATACCCCCGACAGCGACGCATATCATGCTCATATGGCTACAGATTGCATTTATGTATGGCCCCCCTATCAGGGTTCCTCCGAATGCCATCATCGTCATCAAACTGTGAATCATCCTCCTCTCCATGATCCAGCATAGGGTCATTCAGGATCCGTTCAATATCCTCCCGCAAAATCTCCGATATATGACCACAATGTGGAGACTGCATGAAGCTAGTGGAAAATGTTGTAGGGTGGCCATATAAGGGTCTGCATAAATGGGCATGTACCCCTCTGCAAACTCATCTAAACCCTGAGTGGGCTATAAGGTAGTGTGTTGTGAACTACCTTCTCCATGATAAATGGGATATTGTGGTGGTGGATATGTGTGACCACTGGTGGACGGGCCTGCAAAATACGGGGGATATCCCGGCTGACTGCGTGAAGGGTCTGCACCAACATGTGCATATTGTGGGGGCCAAAAATACGGCTGAGATGGGCCTGAAGGATGCCCCGGTGCAAAAAACATCCCAGGGGGGCGCGCTGGAAGAACGGGCACACGTACAGGCATATCTGCAACTGCCGGACAAGTGTGGTGCAAAGGATGTCCCTCAATGCGAGCTCGTCGGGATCGACGGGGCTCGTGCGGTGGGTCTTGCGTTTGACGAATGGTAGGCGGAGGCACATCCTCTCCAGGCTCCGTGATCCTATATCCCTCATTGAGGGCAGCTAAAGCCCGCTTTGCCTCATGAAGGACCTGGCCCATCGTGAATACATTCGGAGATGATGCCATGTGGACGATTGTCTCCACTCGATCACCCTGTAGCAATATTTTTGTAAAATAAATTATTATTAACACAGCAATATAAAAAAACGTTATACTAAAACAAAATGTTAAACATACCACATGTCCCATCTGAGCCACTCTCTGTGTAAGCCATCGTCGAGTGATTGTCCTATACCATTGAATATACCTACTATTAACTGATAAGTGCCCGTCACCATCCATAGGCACAAGATTCTGCAGCACAAGGTTGTCCCTATCCTGCCACTGTGCAACATAAAAAGCATGTTTATCTCTCCAGTCCACATCGGGCTTCCCCGTAAGGGTAATAGTGGCTAGATTAGAGCAATCAATAGGACGATCGGGGATGGGCTGTTGGTAGCCAAACTGTCTCAGGACCCTGTCCGGCTGCTGATACACCACAATATGATAATAAATAAGTGGACAGACAGCCATCCATCTGTGAAATTGTTCATCAGTCGACGGATGTGCAGGAAAACCCAAATACGGCCTCCATATAATCTGGCACCTCTGCATAACATCAAGGTGATAGCGATATCTAGGCAACCTAGCGAATCGTTGCTGTCGGCGATCAAACACATTAAATCTGTAAAATGAACATGAGGAGTGTGAGTACTAATTACAGCGAAAAAGCATGATAAATGTAAAAAGTATAAGTAATACCTATGTCCATATATGGCCTCTGGGTGTACCACGTCGGGGAGAGGAGGAGAGATACTCGGGAATCGGGTCCACGCCCACAACTGCAGAAGCAATACACACCCACCCATATCAGAGTGTGATCTGTCTGTCAATCTAGACAACTCACGGTATATGTGCGCAAGTACAGCAGAACCCCAACTAAAAGTGCCTGTCCGCTGAAAATCATCCAAAAAGAGTAAAAATCTAGCGGGCACAAAGCTGGAGGCAGTGTCGACAAACAACATCCCACCTAAGATGCGCATAATCAAAGCACGCGTGTACATAATGCGGCCGAGCTCAGTCCCAGCATGCTTCTCATAGTCGCCATACTCTACGCGCAGAAATCCCAAGTTCAAACGACCTCCTTGGAATTCTCGACGGCTGTTTGGCACAAGTCCCAGACTCTGCAAAATCAGATGGCGAAAATCATGATGTCCAGCAACCCCGGAGACAGCTTCACCATCAGTGGGCAAACCCAACAGATGGTGTACATCCTCTAATGTGATCGTAACCTCTCCCTGCGGCATATGAAAGGTTTGTGTCTCAGGGCGCCAACGCTCTACAAGCGCGGAAACAAGCGCATGGTCAATCTGAAACAATAAAGCGTGTGATGTTATCAAATACTTACAATTAAACCATATAATTCTAAACAAACAATGTGTACACTAACCTCGTGGTTGCGCAACCGCGCAACGTCATAGAAACCAGCCTGCCTAAGATATGGATGGATCTGCTCTGGTATGTTCATATGATCGTGAGTGGCTGCGTGCCTGACATTAATCACGCGATCATCCGCGCCATTCCACACGTATGCGGATACATGTTTCTCCTGTAATGTAAGGAGTGAGTGATCCATGGGACCTGGGGTGATTAGGCAACATGGAGATTCTGGGAAGCCAGGAGGTGCAGGGTCATTATCTTCCCAGGGCGGTGAACCATTAGGGGAATCCATGAATCTATTTTAAAGAAGAATTAAAATATATTAATAATGCCATTTATAAATATTATTTTAAATAAAACATTTATATGTCAATTATCCCAGGGTTTAATCCTTACACCAACAGACATAAAAATGGACATTATCCTAAGGTTTCAAATTCCAAAATAAACAAACATTAAAATAAAATATATACATATATATATATATATATATATATATATATATATATATATATATATATATATATATATATATCCAGAAAACAGTCTCTTTACAATTATGCAAGGGTAAGGCTACGTACAAGGATTTCCTCCACCCCTCACTCGCTAGTCGGGTTTAACGGGGAGTGTTTTTTTTTTAAATTATATTAATAATAAATTTATCATTCAGTCATTACAAAATTATTATTTGCAACTTTCCTAGAGTTTAATCCCTACACTAATTCATATAACAAAAATACATATACCATTTATCCTAAACTTTCAAACTCTAAAATAAACAATATTAAAATACACTGTATTAAACAAAAATAATATAATTATTTTAATAATGCTACTTTTAATTATTATTTTAGATACAAAATTAATATATCAACTATTCTAGTGTTTATGACCTATATTAACTGATATAATAAAAATAAAACATGTCATCTATCCTAGGGTTTCATATACTAAGCTATACTAGTAATGAATAACCAAAAAGATATAAAAACTAACCTTGTAAGAGGAGAAAACCTTGACAGAGAGAGAATAATTTATAGAGAGAAAGCAAGCAAAATGGTAGAGAGATAGAGTGAAAAAGTGAAAATGAGAGGTGGGGGATGGGGGGAGGTGTGGTGGGGTATTTATAACAGTAAACTAGCCCCTGATAGCAGCGAGTATAGTCATCTGACCGTTGTGACTATACTCGCAGCAACTGACAACGAGTATTGTTGAGTGTGCCACGTGTCACATATGCATTCAAATTTCTGAACGTTGCAGACTGTATTTGTTGTAGGGTTTAGCGAGTTTTCCAGCTGATGCCACGTGTCAACTTTTGCATAAAAGATATGAGCAATTTGACCACCATACTTGCTGCGACTAGCAACAAGTTTAGTGGCCTCGGGCAACATGCCACATGGCACCAAACTCGCTGGCAGTTGTAGCGAGTTTGGAGAGGTGGCATTCTGGCAAATTTTCAAGCTGGGTGACATTCTGACAAAAAAATTTTAAAAAGGGACAATACGGTCAATGACCCAAATTATAGAATCGAATAAAAAAAACAAAGCTATCCCTGATAATTATGAAAAAGGAAAAAAATTTATGGAAAATTTCAACGCCCAGATGAAGCCAAGAGCCAAAGCAAACAAATTAAAAGCATACAATCCAGTTGATTGCATTCCCCTCATGAATATAAGAGAGAGAGGGAGGCGTATTCCATAAGCATAACACAAACCTGTTTCCAGCCTTATTTCCCTTTTGCTTCTTCTCGATCATCGGCGCAAGAATACTAGGCATTCTGTTGTTTGGCAATCCTAAAAGAAAAATAGCAACACAATAATTAAAAGAAAAATAAATGACACAAAAGTGACAGATGGAACCTATTTTTATAAATCTGAAATTGCAGAAAATATAAATGGAGCCAAGCTCCTTACAAGATAAAATGCAGAAAATAAACCCAGAAATCTCAACTCCCAGAGATTCCCAATTTTCCCGACTAACCAATTCTGAATTCATGCATACCCACACTACCATACTACCTACCTTTTATCCTATACTTTAGGAATATTCTAGAATAATTTCCATAACAAACTAACTAATTCCCTACTTTTAGCCTTTTAGGCCCATGGCCTATCAATGACATTTTCTTTGGTTTTAGACAAAGATAAGACCAATTCAGATGTCAGAACCCCGGCTCATTCTACATATGCAAGCGATGACCAACATAGAGAATCTTATGACAAACTTTCTAGAAACACATAAATCTGTAAAGACTTGCATATTGCATATGTTGACGCCACAGTGCCTCACTTCTATCAGTTTACAACTAACGTGATCCGATTATGCAAACACCATAAGAAAAATGCTGGAATTTTGAGGGGGAAAAGGAAACAATACTCAGGTTCGGTTTAACTAAAAAAATTTACAGCCAAACCAAAATTCGCACATTGACTTCATACTTCTTTTGAGGGACTGCCATTAAAGATTTTTCCTGTATTTTTGTAAGAAAATATTTCCATCTAATCCACAATACTAGCCAGCAAATACGGTACTTACTATTGAATTCTTTAAAAGTTGAACATGCTTGGAGTTGGACTGTAGTTTGCACACCCCAAACCTCAAGGTTTGGGGTTTGCAAACTGAGTTTCATCCACAAAAACATGTTTGGCAAAACCATGGCTGGATTGTGCTTGAACATGATTTTGGGTATCAATCAATGGTTTGAAAGGAAGTAAAAGAAAAAAAAAATTGCTTTTCCGATGGGTAAAACCATGATTTACAAACTATAATCCAAACAAGTCAGTTACAACTAAGATGTCATGCCACTAAAAACAAAAGGAAGACAAAAAGCATGAAACTTTTCATCGAGGAATAGTCCATTGAATACCAGGAGGAATCACTGTAATGGGACGGGGAACCTCATAATCAGGCAATTCATTAATAGGCTCGTCCTTGGGTATGATCTGCATATGAATACCAGGCACCATGTTGTTCGGCAACAGAAACTTTCTAGTTTCAATTGTTGGTTCTTTAGATGGTACTGATGGGGATGCTATTTCAGACATAAATCTTCTTTCGCTGCGGGTAACTTGCCCTGATGCAGGTTGCTTTCCCCTGTCAACAATACCATCTCGTGTCTGAATTGGGAGTGCTTCAATCCTTGCATTTCCATCGGATGACAATGTTTTCTTTTGAGGCTGCTGTCTAGAACAACTCTCGGGTAATGTGTTGTCTTCTAATTTTGGCTTTTTTAATGGAGGGGTAGCTGAGCTAGGGGCACTATTAGTCAGAGGATGCAAAGGCTGACTCTCTTGGCCTCTTAAATGCAACCTTTTCAAAGGTTGGGCTTCTTCAACATGCAACTGTTCTTCCTGGCCCTCCATCTCTTCTTCCTGGTTGTTTTGAAAGGCAGAAGTCATTTCAGCAGCTATAGACATTGAAAGGAAAGAAAGAAAGAAAGAAAGAAAGTAATGCTGATTAACTCAGCCAACAAAGAATTATGACTGTTATGTACATCAACTTTCTTGCTTTTCTTTTTCTGTTTTGGCACCTGTTACATTATATCAGACAATGAAGTAAGTATTCAGAAGAGACCAGACTTTGGGGGGGAAAGAAAAAGGAAAAGGATAGAGAATAAAGAGGGAAATACACCTCATTTTCATCGTCCTCAAATATAGCACCCTCAAATATAGCATCTGCCAGTGCTCTATAGTTCTCTTCCTCAATAAGTTCCCAATTTTTATCATACAACTTCAGGAGTTTCTTTAATACTGGTTTCACTTTCGATTCACCAATCCCAAGAGCTGACATTGCACCATAGGCCGCTACCACTTTTGCATTGGGTTCCATTTCTAATCAGCCAAACGTTACTTCCACTACAGGCTCCCAAGTGTAAAACGCCCCTAAATTTCAAAGATTTCTGCAATGGGAAATACAGTATATGATTTATGAGCAATTAAGCTACAAAACCTAAACATTCTTCTGGTAGTAGCTTAGCAATTAGCAGCAGGGGAGAACACAGAAATATCAGTCACCCAACTTCTGAATAACTGGAAAAACTAAGCACGTAAACCAAAATTCAAGCAACAATCAACAAAAGAAATTAAATGATAAAACAAAAAGCTTAGTATTTTGACATATAGATACAAGATCTTATTCCATCAATATCCTTTGTAAGAAAACATTTTTTGTAAGTAGTAGAATATAACCCTTCCTGGGCTTCTTTGTTTACAATAAACTATCCAAAGGCATCAATGAGTCAAAACTTCTCCATCATCATACACTTTCTAGACTAAAAATTCAAAGAGAAAAACAAACAACATTAGATACATAAATGTACAACTGAATAGTTAGGGTAACAATTGCTCATATCATCTGGCGCATTTAGAGAAAGCTAGGACAATGGAACAACAGGTGCTTTTGGCTCCTCATGCAATATGCGTTGAGTAATAGAGACAACGCTTAGAAATTTAAGAGCTATAACTATTAGACACACACTCGTTCCCTGAGTGAAATGAGTTAAAGAACCTACAAATACACACAAGTTTCTTAGAGTTAAGCTTTTAAAAAGGATCACAGAAACTGCATTTTTTACATGCGCCACCCACTATTATTAAGTAAGGAAACCGAAAACGTCAAGAAGAATAAGGAATGCAAAATTTGCACACAACACACATTGATCTTACCCGTCCAAAACCTGGAATCGACACCAAAAAAAAAACAAAAAAAACACACACACACACACGCAGAGACACGGACACAGACAACATATTCCACTGACTGGCGTTTGGTTCAGCAGAAATTTATTTTGTTCAACAATCTCGATTTTTAGAAATATGACGAAACATTCAATTTAAAATAATCTTCAAAAATTAAAAGTTTAAAAAAAAATTAGTTTTCCGATAATCCTACAAAATAACTTAAACAACGAAAAAAGAAAAAAACCTTGGACCATGGAAAAAGCAGAGGAAGAGTTCCTCAGAGTGAGAAAACAATGTAATGAGGAAGCTTCACCAATCACCAGCTAAACGAGTTTCAGGAGTGAGACCGACACGGAGAGAAATAAGAAAAAAAAAAACCATTGTAGTGAATAAAATAAAAGAAACAAAAAAGAAAAAGAAAAAAAGTTAAGAGTACATAGAGCAGAAGAAAAGTTTCTTACATTTTCGAGGCGAAAATAGGGCACAATAGTTCACTTCACTCTATAGCAGTATAGCTTTCAGTTTCCCCTTCTCTTTTTTTATTATTATTATTAGAGCAGGGGAAAGTATGTATTATTTTAAAGTATATAAAGTTAAGAATAGATTATTATACTTATTCTATTTTTTTTATTTTTTTTGTTTATCATTTTAAAAGATCATTAGATTAGAATTTTAATTAATATTTATTTTTCTCTCCTCTTTAGATCATTTATCTTTCTCTCTCCTCTTTAGATTCTGATTTAATGATCTTTTATAATGATAGGCAAAGGTATGAAAAAATAAATAATAGGTAGAATAACTTATCCTATAAAGTTATGTTATTTAAAGTGAAAGAAAAAGAGTGCATAAAAAAAATAAAAATATGAGTCTCACTTCTTTATGAGAGTGAAATGACACAAGTTGTGTCATTTTAAGAGCATATTTGGTGTGACGTATAAGACATGATAGTATAAGCTTATACTATACGTTATGACATTTTTAGTTGTTTGGTGTGACCATCGTATAGTATAAGCTTATACAGCATAATCCCTTAATACATCAAAACAATGTACAACTTAATCCGGCCTAAGGGTGAGGAATAAGGTCTGATAAGAGATTGATGCATGTATTAAGGGCATGTTTGGTGCATAGTATAGGATAAGGCCTGATAGTATAAGACCTGATAGTATAAGGCCTGATTGTATAAGACTTGATTGAATTTTAATACTATCCAGCGTTTGGCACGGTATTGTATAAAATAATTTATTGTATAAGATAATATCATCTAGTATTTGGTAATATATTGTATAATATTATATGATAAAAATAGATATTTTTAATAAAAATATCCTTTAATAAAAATTTATATAAATCTTCAAAAAATGTCCTATGATAGTAATTTTTATAAAAATTTATTGATGAGTGTGTCCAAAATATAAATTAATTTTTATAAAAATAAAAAGATTTAATATTTTAAAAATTAATTTTTATTTTAATAGATTAATATTAAAATAATATATTAATCTTTGAGAATTACATTGGTCAACGATGTTAATACATCAATCTCTTATCAGACCTTATTCCTCACCCTTAGGCCGGATTAAGTTATACATTGTTTTGATGTATTAAGGGATTATGCTGTATAAGCTTATACTATACGATGGTCACACCAAACAACTGAAAATGTCATAACGTATAGTATAAGCTTAGGGCATGTTTGGTGCATAGTATAGGATAAGGCCTGATAGTATAAGACCTGATAGTATAAGGCCTGATTGTATAAGACCTGATTGAATTTTAATACTATCCAGCGTTTGGCACGGTATTGTATAAAATAATATATTAATATCATCTAGTATTTGGTAATGCACTGTACAATACTATATATGATAAAAATAAAAAATTTTAATAAAAATATCTTTTAATAAAGAATTTATATAATTCTTCAAAAAATGTCATATGATATTGATTTTTATAAAAATTTATTGATCAGTGTGTCAAAAATATAAATTAATTTTTATAAAAATAAAAATATTCAATATTTTAAAAATTAATATATTGAAAAATTAATTTTTATTTTAATAGATTAAATTAAAATAATATATTAATTTTTGAGAATTACATTGGTCAACGATGTTAATACATCAATCTCTTATCAGGCCTTATCAGTCACCCTTAGACCGGATTAAGTTATACATCGTTTTGATGTATTAAGGGATTATGCTATATAAGCTTATACTATACGATGGTCACACCAAACAATAGAAAATGTCATAACGTATAGTATAAGCTTATACTATCATGCCTTATACGTCACACCAAACAGGCCCTAACATCGTTGACCGATGTAATTCTCAAAAATTAATATATTATTTTAATATTAATCTATTAAAATAAAAATTAATTTTTAAAATATTAAATCTTTTTATTTTTATAAAAATTAATTTATATTTTCGACACAATGGTCACTAGATTTTTATAAAAATTACTATCATAGGACATTTTTTGAAGATTTATATAAATTTTTATTAAAGAATATTTTTATTAAAAATATCTATTTTTATCATATAATATTATACAGTATATTACCAAATACTAGATGATATTATGTTATACAATAAATTATTTTATACGATACCGTGCCAAACACTGGATAGTATTAAAATTCAATCAGGTCTTATACAATCAGGCCTCATACTATCAGGTCTTATACTATCAGGCCTTATACTATCAGGCCTTATCATATACTATGCATCAAACATGCCCGAAAGGACAAACACTTTTTCTTGGGGGCGTTTGGTATGCGTCATTCTCCAAGATTTCTGGAAAACTGAATTTTTCTAAATTTTAAATTTTTGGATATTATGGTAAACTGAATGTAAAAATCATATTTTTGAAAATCGAGATTCTCGGATAAAAATTTTTTCTCCTCTACCAAACGCCTTAGACTAAAGCTACTTTTAGATATCTGACAAAGTTTACGATCTTCATTTTGTCTTTTATAAAATAGTATTTATATTAGTCTTTTTTAGGGACTAAATTGGATCTTTATTAAATTTATGAGAGATCATATTTTCAAAAAATTAGAATTGTAGAGAGACTAAAAGTTGACCTTTTTTTTGTAAGAGATGAAAATGAGAATCGGATTTTTTGTTAGAGATCCAAAATAGGCTTTATTCTTATTATTATCATTTTCACCTCTCTTGCCCTTTTTATATCCATTTTTTGTGATTTTTAAAAAAAAAAATAGTTACGAAGACCTTACGAAATGAGTTTTTTTTTTTTTTTTTTTTTTTCTGAAAATCTATTTTTTTCAAATAGATTTCAAACAAGCTCTAAAGTTTTTCAAGAAAAAAATAAAGGGAATCACGGGTAGGGGTGATAAATGAGCCAGGGGCATTTGACTCGGCTCGTGAAAGCTCAGGCTTACATGCCTAATATTGGTTGTTGGAACCAGGCTTGGACTTGTATAAAAGCTCGTTTAGTAAAAAAGCCTCAGGCTCCAATTCAAAAGCTCGACCTTGAAGCCTCTCAGATTGGCCTAGTATATTAATTTTTATTTTTATTTATATTTTTTATACCATTTATAATAGCCCTCTCTCACCTCTCAATCCATTTCACCCCTGTTTTATTAGTTAAACAGACTTTTTGATGATTTTGTTCTATATTATGTTGTTTCGATATACATTGAATTTATGAATATTTATTAAATTACTAGTGTTGTTGATTGTATATTTTGTTTGGATAAATTTTTATTGTCTTATTTTTTTCTAACAGAAAACCCTAATAACAAAATAAGTGAAAAATATGTATCAAAAAAAGAATAAGTGAAAAATAAATTTTATTGGCTGGAAATTCAAAACCCAATCTGATAGAAAGTTGGCGTTTACAAAATCTAAAGTCAAAGCCCATTTCTGACCTTAGGCCCACATCGGACCATCAGCCAGAGCTGCCCTTTGTAAGCCGTTGACGAACTTACCACGCCAGTGGGGAAAACCAGCAGCTTCTATTGAGGCATAGAAGGAAGGAATTTTGAGGTGCGTTTTAATAACTATATTTAAACCTTTTTTGTACTCTAACAAAGTTGTCATCTTCTTCCCTTGAACACACCATGGTGTTCTCCCTCCATCCAGTTAGATTTAGTTTAATTTAGATAAAATATCCTTTTTGGTAAATTTCAAAATAACCGCTTTAGTATCTAGCAAATAAAAAGGTCAATCGTGGTTCTTAAGAAATTCAAAATGGACACATCTAGTTGAAATCGTGGTCCCTCACAAATTCAAAAAAGACTCATATTAGTCTCTCAAAAAGACTAAAATGGGTCTATTTTGAATTTCTTAGGACCATGATAGTCTTTTTATTTATTAGGGATTAAAGCGGGTATCGTGAAATTTGTTGAGGACAAAAAAATGTATTTACTCTTTAATTTAAACTAATGTATTACCCGTGCTGATGCACAGGGAAAAAACCGGTTTGTTTGGCGTGGTGAGTCGACCCTCCGGGCCGAGCCCATTTTGTAACTTCCAACTATTAGCATTTTATATCAGTATGTAATGGATTTCTTTATTTATCTTATGGTCATTCCAAAATATATCGCTATATTAACTAGTCTTGTGGTCATTCAAAAGTTACAAAGTTTGACTCGGCTTCTTTCAGTATTTCTCAGAGATGGACTTTCATTTATTACACTCAGATTTACAAAATAATAATAAATAATTATTTTTTGCAAGAATTTGTGTCGTTAGTATCTGAAATTTTACAAATTTATATTTATAAAAATTAAAATCAGATTTAGGAATTTAATTATAAAAGAATAAGGATGATATTTTAATTTAATTATAAGAAGGTGTTGGCAAGCGGGTCGTGCAGGCCCTCCGGGACAAGCCCAGTTTTTAACCTTTAACTGTCAGAATTTTATGTAAATAATTATTTTTTTGCGGATTGGTGTCATTAGTATTTTGAATTTTACAAATTTGCATTTACAAAATTTGAAATCAAATTTATGAATTTAATTATAAAAGAAGATGTCTGAAATTTTAATTTCATTATAAAAATAAGTTGGTGGGCCGGCTCTCCGGACCGAGCCTAGTTTGCCACCTCTAACTATCAGCATGCAATAGATTTTTGTATTTATCCACAAAAAAAGGTCCTTATAGTTGCATTGAGATTTTTATATTTTATCTCAAAGATGGACTTTTATTTATTACACTCAGATTTACAAAATAATAATAAATAATTATTTTTTGCAAGGATTCGTATCATTAGTATTTAAAATTTTGTAAATATTGCAAAAATTAAAATAATATTTGGGAATTTAATTATAAAAGAAGAATAGTTGAATTTTAATTTAATTATACAAATGTGTTAGTGGGCTGGCCCTCTGGGCTGAACCCAATTTGTCACGTCTAACTATTAGCATGTAATATGTTTTTATATTTATCTAAAAAAAAAGCTCTTATAGTTGCGTCTCGGTTTTTATATTTTTTCTCAGAGATGAACTTTCATTTATTACAATCAGATTTATAAATTAATAACAAATAATTATTTTTTGCAAGAATTTGTGTCATTAGTATTTGAAATTTTACAAATTTGTATTTAGAAAAATTAAAATTAGATTTGTGAATTTAATTATAAAAGAAGAATAGTTGAATTTTAATTTAATTATAAAAATGTGTTGACAGGCGGGGCATGCAGGCCCTCCGTGCC
The DNA here is from genome assembly GCF_033153095.1 of Gastrolobium bilobum. Classification (NCBI taxonomy): domain Eukaryota; kingdom Viridiplantae; phylum Streptophyta; class Magnoliopsida; order Fabales; family Fabaceae; genus Gastrolobium; species Gastrolobium bilobum. The sequence continues at coordinate 68,816 of NW_026896058.1, forward strand.
AAGCCCAGTTTACATAATTTTATTTATTTTTTATAGAATGATAAATAGCATCTTTTATTTTTTATTTAAAATAAAAATTTAAATTCTTTTGTTTTCATTGTGCATATTTTTATATATTTATAACAAAAATATAATGAACAAATATGAGTTGATACAAAAAAATTATTATACTAAATCGAATATTTGGTGAATTGAATTGAATTGCATTTAATATAATCAAATATGTTAATATTTAAGTAAAATCAATTAGAATATATATACATATATATATATATATATATATATATATTACAAACACGGTCATTGTTAGGACCTGTTTGGAAATTTTTTGGTAATATAGACATAGTATATTACCCGTGCGACGCACGGGGAAAAAAGATCAAATTTTTTGTCGTCCGCCGTGGTTGGTTAATCGCACTGCAAACTGTCAGCAGTTTATATCAGATTTAGTAATTTAATTATAAAAGAAGAAGGATAAAATTTCAGTTGAATTATAAAAATATATTAGCGGGTCGGCCCTTCGGGCCGAACTTAGTTTTCCACCTCTAACTGTCAGCAGTTTATATAAATAATTTTTTTTTGTAAGGATTAGTGTCGTTAGTCTTTGGAAATTCATAAATTTGTATTTACAAAAATTGAAATCAGATTTAGTAATTTAATTATAAAAGAAGAATTACAAAATTTCAATTGAATTCTAAAAATATATTGGCGGGCCGGCCCTTCGGGCCGAGCCCAGTTCTTCATCTCTAACTGTCAATATTTTATATAAATTATTATTTTTTGCAAGTATTTGTCTTAATTACACTCTTGCAATAAAAAAATGAAAGTTTAATTTCTTTCTTATGTACTAAATTAAAATTTTCATTTTATAGTTCTTAAATTTTAATAATTTTTTTTACAGAATGACCGACGTCATTTTTTATTTAAATTTAAAATTCAAAACTTTTTATGTTAATTATACACTTTTTTAAATATAATTTTTTTCTATTTTAATTTATGATTTTTATATATTTTTTTAATTGGTTATACATGTATATTTAAAAATTTTATTTGAAATATTTTTTTAAAACGTACATGTATATTTTTTTAATTGGCTATAAATGTATATTTAAAATTTTATGTTAAAATTTTAATTTAGTTTTTGTACAGTATAAATTATATCATTTCTTATTTTTTCTTTTAAATTTGAAATTTTAAATAATTTTATCGATTATAAATGTATTTTTATAATTTTAAATATTTTATTGTTTAAACTATAATTTTATATTAAATTCAAATATTACATATATAGTTTTTTTTACTGCATAAATATTAAATGCTGAACTCTTTTTCCATATATCAAGTTCACATAATTTTTCATTTAATTTATTTCCAAATTTCGAATTTATTTTACAATATAAATAATTTTGTTATTTTACAATTTTTTAATGTTTTTGTTTTTTTTTATGCAGCATTAATAGGGCTAACAATTATCCATACAAAAAATAATGAGATATACAACAAAAGAAAAGTAGATCTTTTTACTCATAATATACAACAAAAGAAAAGTAGTGGAACATTAAATGAGTTGTTTGCCACAGAGAATTTTCTAAAAGTTTTCCCATCATTACAAAGTTAAAAATTCAAATTTAAACATAAATTCAACATTTAGAAGGGTTGAGTTATTATTAATTTGGAAATTCCAATGTAGTATGCAGTGGGACATTGAATGAGTTGTCTACCACAAAAAATTGTTAACATAATTTTTCATTTAATTTATTTCCAAATTTTGAATTTATTTTACAATATAAATAATTTTGTTATTTTACAATATTTTTTTTAAATGAGTTGTCTGCCACAATAAATGATTAACTTAATTTTCCATTGATTTTTTATTTCGATTTTTAAAAGAAATTATTATTTATTTAATTTTTTATTTCCAAATCCTTTCCCACCATTCCAATTAGAAATTTAAAATTGAAATCCAAAATTTGAAATCAATTCAGAATTCGAATTTCAAAAGAGTGAGCAATTCCAATGTAGAAAGCATTTAAAAGAGCTGAGTAATTCTAATGTACAAATCAGTGGGATATTGAATGAGTTCTCTGCCACCATAAATGATTAACTATATTTTCCATTGATTTTTTATTTCGATTTTTTAAAGAAATTATTATTTATTTAATTTTTTATTTCCAAATTCTTTCCCACCATTACAATTTGAAATTTAAAATTGAAATCAGAAATTTGAAATCAATTCAAAATTCGAATTTCAAATGATGGAGCAATTCCAATGTAGAAAGCTTTTAAAAGAGCTGAGTAATTCCAATGTACAAATCAGTGGGACATTGAATGAGTTGTCTGTCACCATAAATGATTAACTTAATTTTCCATTGATTTTTTATTTCGATTTTTAAAAGAAATTATTATTTATTTAATTTTTTATTTCCAAATTCTTTTCCACCTTTATAACAGAATAGAGAAGTAACTTGAGAAAAGTAAACAATCAGAAAGGATAAAGATTGATAGAAGCGGAAAGACAAATCAAAGAATTAAGAATCCAGGTTGATCACCAAATTTGCATGACAGACAATTACATTCGAAGCACTATGCTGCACGAAAACAGATTCAGAATTTAAACCATATGCCTCACGATTAAAGCCATAAAATTAAAAAAATACAGATCAACTCATTGAAGGAAAATTAAATAATCTTGAGCTGTTAACAGTTCTGATTTGTTGTATCAAGAAATAAACCTGAGCTGTTAGCTGTTCTGATTCGCTGTATCAAGAAAAGAAGAAATTTGACGAACATTTGGGTCGACCAGAGACTTAAGGAATGATATGATTATTTCATTTGCTGATACAAATTTTATAAAATACGCCTCTCCGTCACAGATTTTTTTTTTCCCGAATTGCAAAGATCATTTTGACAGTAGCATGGATCCTTCCACCCTACAAAAAAAGTGAAAGCCAAAATTCAAACAACGAAAACAAAAATCATAACAAGACACAGAAATTTAAAATCACAACAGAGACGAAATCACAACAGATTAGTAAAAAAAGAATCAAATGAGAGTTTAGTGGCATGTCATTATCTGTTTACTACTTAAGGGGGAGAGAAACCTTTATTCCCAATGTTGTTAAGATCGAGATCTTACCTAAGATCGTGAGGGGATAAAAAAATCGTAAATCTTAAAATCGACACGGATCGTAAGATCGTACCTGTGCATATAAAATATTAAAATTATATGAATAATAAAATAATTTATGATATAATCATATTATATTAAGCTCTTTTGTTTAAAGTAAAATATAATTTATCACATAATCCTTATTTGGAATAAATATACTATAAAATATAAAAACTAATCGAAGAAAGAATATAACCTTTTATTTTATCCCAAACACCTAATTTAGTAAGCAAGTTTATACTAGAAGATGAAGTAAAAGTAAAGAAAGAAGAAAGTAAAAGAATTTACGGGTCATAATATGTGGCTGTTAGATAATTTAAAAACTCCTAATGAGTGGATGGAGAGCAATCCTAAAGAAAGCCCATCGTAGCAGCTCAAAATCCAAAGGACATTTTTTTTCCTTATCTTCTCCAGCACTCACTCTCTCTCTCCCTTCAAAGTTCAAACAATTCTCTTAATATTTTTTTTAAAGATGTTCAAACAATTCTTTTCTTTGTTTTCATCTCTGTTTAATCGATTTTGTATCTCTTACTTCTCTCTTTCAAATTTCAAATTTGCTAGTAAGTGATTTTTCTCTGTGGATCTCTGACGACTGCCGGTGATGGTGGGCACCTTCATTTTCTCTCTGGTTGGAGGCTATTTGAGTTCAATCGCAAAAATGGTGAGATCTTACAATCCCATCGATTCCACATTCTTGCACGACGATCTCACTCAGTTGAAGAACAAAACGATCCTTCACACGATTTGACTCGCAGCAATGGAAAAAAACGTAGAATCGATCGATCCATCGATTTTACACGCGATTTTAATAACATTGTTTATTCCGTCTTAATTCGTTGCACAATGTCTCCCACTTCATATGGCAACGTCTAATGAATCGAAGGATCTGTTCAGTCGTGAACATAGACATTCCTTCCAGGTATTCTCCATTAACACCATTTTCTTTAAAAATTTGTCGGTAATTACCAAGATTTATAGTCTCCAGCCAAAAGCCAACATCCTGATAAAATAGACAAAAGATGAGCGAGAGCACTGTTGTTAGTTTATATTCTCAGTTACATTTGAAGATGCATCATATGTCTGTATAACAGCACCCAAAGAAGAAGGAAGGTTATATTCACCGAGATTAGATCCTCATCAAACAGCTCTTATGTAATATGTACAGTTCACATTACAGTCAATAACATAAATGAATTAAAAAGAAGAAGATTTAGAAGCATTTTAGAGCTTAATACATTATATCAGTCATTCATAACAGTGCATCCATTACATTGTAGAGTCTGGACCTATAAAATACACCTCTCCGTCACAGATTTTTTTTTGGACCTGCAAAGATCATTTGACAGTAGCATGGATCCTTCCACCCTACAAAAAAATGAAAGCCAAAATTGAAACAACGAAAACGAAAATCATAACAACCGACACAGAGACAAAAACATGCTACGACAACAGAGACGAAGTGATAATAGATTATAAAGAACAAAGGAAGAACAACCAGCACTACTCGTTCATCCAACAAAACCATATCAACATTGTCGTCAAAATCCTTACGTTGAAAATTAGGAACCTTCCAAGATCGAACCACCTTAACCTTAATCCTCCAGTCCTCCTTTGTAGGATTAAGATCCTTTATAAAATCATAGGTTGAAAACATTTCGTAGGAGAGAACGAATAAGGAAGAAAAGAAAGAACCAAATCCTCTAAAAGAAACAATCAGCAAAAATGGAATACCAGAGGGAAGAACAAAATTTCTATTCCCACGTTCCTTCTTATAGACCCAAGCAACAAAAGAAAAATAGTCAGAGATTAAATGAGAGCTGTCTGCCACCTAAATACCTTAAATTTTTTTCCCACCATTACAATTTGAATTTGAAAAATGAAATCAAAATATTTCAAATTTTAAATCGAAATCATATTTTGAATTTTAAAAGAGTTGATCATTCCAATGTAGAAATCATGATCAATTAATTACAAAAAAAGAAAAAAGAAAAAAGAAAAAAAGAAATCATGATCAGTTTGAATTTCAAATTTTAAAAGAGCCTCTCAATTCCAATGTAAAAATCATCATTAAATGAAACAGCTGAGTGGGACATTGAATGAGGACTGGGACAGTTGAAAATTGAATGAAATGTCTGCCACCACAACTCAATTGAATCAAAACTCAATTCAACTTTTTTTCGTATTTTAAAATGTTTAAAATATTTAATAATTCAAATTTGCCAAATGAGAAAAGTTTTTAAGTGGGTATAGTGTGAACAAAAATCTGAGATAAAAGGAGGAAGTGACACATGGTAAAACTTTCCAACAAATAGAATTCCTTTAGAATAATAGATGAGAAATTTTGTCTCTTTTTATTTAGGTTATTTTAGTCGTTGTGCATTGACGATTGTGGTGGGTGTTTCGGGAGGGGGTGGGGTGGGGTGGTTGAGCATTTTTTAAAAGTAATATCAATCTAATACGGTCAAAGTTGCTTATTGACTGTACCGGACAAGTCATATATGTCAATAATGCGACACCCAATACTAATGTGACAGTCAAAAGAAGTCCCGCGTATAATTAATGTGAGACAAGGCCTGTTGCCTGCATATAGTCGCGGAACTCACTAATACAGGAGGTGTCTCGTAGTAGGTGAATTATTTTGTTTTAAAAAGAGAGGGATGGAAAAAATTATTTATTCATGTTTGATAGGAAAAAAAAAAAAAGTAAAGTTGTAAATTTTTTTTTCCATCATATTTTTCCACATAAAATTGTCATGGAAAATTGCTATTGATGGAATGATTTTTTTTTTCATGCGATACGAAAATTATCATATAACATTTATAAAATGAACTCAATATTCTCATAAAAATTTTGATCTACCAAATACTTGTCAGTCACTTACCTGAATTTTTTTTCTATTATATTTCTGAAAATTATTTTTTTTTCTATAAAAAACTTATACTCTATCGAACTCATAAAATTTTGTGACAGTACATGCCTAAAATTCGAATTTTTTTAATATAGATCCGGTGCACAATCTTTTAGGTGTACTTTTTCCCAAAAAAAAAAAATCTTCCACTTAAATCTTTTCTCTTCTTTTTAAATTTTTCCTCCGTTTTTTTTTTTTCATTTTAGGATAAGGACTTTGAATTTCCGGTCCATATAAAACAAGCTCCTAAAATTCAAAGGATTACGCTTCTCCCACTCATCCTATTCAGTCAAAGGCTAGTCTACAACATGTGTCATGATGTGACAAAAAAATACGCCATATTTATAAATCATTATAGTAAGCATATCAAATGAGTCATCGGGATTAAAATTTGGAAAATGTTTTTCTCATATTGCATGAGATAATATATCTCATGCAACAAAAAAAAAATGAGTAGGATCTATTTTTTTCTTTTCTCTCTTCTCTTCTTAATGAGTCTCATCCATTTTTTTTTGTGTTGTATGAGTCAAATTATCTTATGTAACATGAAAAAAAATTCCCTTATAATTTCACGAGAATCATTATCCGTGAGTCCCCATCACCTATGTGCGGGACTTCTCTGTTGCCTCACTCCCTATTAGGTTTTTGGCATACGTTGGCATGGAGTTTTTATTTATTTATCATATTTGATATAAGTAAAAGTAAAAAAATTATAGGATACTTCTTTCTTCATCATTTCTATTTTTAATTATACATGGAAAAAAATAATTTTATCCCATCTATGGTATTATTTTTTCCCACTAACTCGAAAGCGTATTTTCACATTTTTTGTATTAAATATAAATTATATTATATATTAAAAGTATTATTTAATATCAAAACGTGTCCCAACGTGTCAAAAAATACCATTTTTTAAAATTAACGTGTCGGCATACCGTGTCATGTCCTACGTCAGTGTTCGTACATTATAGGATACATGACTACTACGCTAGTATTATTGGCGTGCAAGACTTATCTTGCACGGTCAACATGCGACTTTGATCGCATTATGTTAATATTATTTTTGAAAACACTTTAACAAGATAGTTTTTTTATTTAAAAAACGCTACATTAATTAGAAAACAACTACGAATTAATGGACCCGAGAATAAAATCAAGTCTTACATAACCGAACAACCTTTTGTTAGATAACTTCTCAATAAAATTCATTATTGAATTAAAAGTTTAAATAACTTAAATTAATGAATTTGATTTATGAAAATAGGAATCGTTGATGATGGAAATCAACCGTTAAAATATGATTGTAAGAGGTTATAAACGAAAATATATTATAAATTTAATTTTCCTCAAATTATATATATTAAACTTGTACTATAAAAAAAAAATACTCCCCATTAAACTCGACTAGCAAGTGTCGGATAGAAGAAATCTTTGTACACAACCTTGTCTTTACATAATTGGGAAGAGACTATTTTTTGGATTCGAACTCATAATCTTTCAGTTATGAATGGACACTTTTATCACTATTCCAATTCGTCCCCTTTTAAACTTATACTGTTGGGCTTTTTGATTTTTTTGCCCCTCATTAATTAATTAATAACCAATTTGCCCCTCATCCAGAATTATCCACCAACCTGTCCCTCTTTAGTCGACTACGTTGCATTTTTAGTCGATCAAATGGTCAAAAGTCAGAATTTGGATACCACGAAATGTAGTCGACTAATCGACTACATTTTTGGGATATTTAGTCGACTAAAGAACGATATTTAGTCGACTAAAGAACGATATTTAGTCGACTAAATGTCGACTGAAACCCTATATTTTCCATGTTCTCGGTCTCATTTCGATTTTTGTTGTTGTGTAAACCAAAATAGCTCCATGTTTTCATGTGTAATCCTTGCAATCCGATTGTATTTCATCCCACCGTCTCTAAAGCCCTAATATTGTGAAATCATTGTCATTGCACAATTCCAAACGCCTAAAATCCGAACCCAAACCCCCAATTTCAGAACCCTAGTCCCAATTTCGTGTGGAAGATGAGCACAAGTCCAAACATGTATGTAACAATGATCTACTATGATGGAAAGCATTATGAAGGCCCCAATGGTGTTCAATTTGAAGGAAAAACGAAAATGCTGAAAATCAAACGGGGCACTACATACAATGAGTTAAAGGGGAGAATTCAGCAAAAATTGGGTCTGCAAGGCAGCCAATGCGTTCAGCGGATGATGGCCAGGGTAGAGACTACAGTTTAAATCCTGAGGTATGGAAGATTATCACCTCATTCAATATCCTCTATACCAGATAGGCGTATGGAAGATGACCCTTATGTTTGGCCTTAAACATAAACCAACAGATATAGTGCCTCCAGTTCACCATCTGGGCATGTCGGATAGCCTACATAATGGGAATGTCATGTTCCAACACCCTGGAATGATTGAAAGATCGCGGAAACAGAACCTGGGTGAGGACATAGTGTAGTATACAGGACTCCACAGAAAGCAACCCCATCGTATAGTGCATGTGTTCCCCACAGACTCTTCTCTGCTCCTGCACGGCATCCTCTCGTACATATCCTGGAAGTACTACACCACTATCAGCGTCATACGCCACAGTCTGAGAAGAGTCAAAATCATAGCCGAGTATCTCCAACCATGCAGGTGCCGTCATGTTGATCTCTATCCACAGACCCTGGACCTCAGCTCACCCTGTACGTAGCTGAGGTTATGGTAGAAGGCCCGCACCATAAGCTCTGAATACAGACACAGGGTCTCGGCCAACACCCTCAGATGCGCCGCCTCCAACAGCCCCACAATTTCAAATCCCTCCGTAGCAAAAAATGCTGTATCCAAAGATTTTGGAGCACATAACGGCCGGTTCAAATGGTCACATACGAATGAAGCGTGGACGGCAGGGTCGTCCTTAAACAGGTACCCATACGGGAGGTCGACAGTATCAGGCTCTTCGTCTTGTGGCATTGATGAAGAAGGCCGGTCTTGCCTATGCTTGGTGCGTCTCTCAAGTGACTCATTGCCCTCATTGTTTGGTCTTCTGCGGCCCGTCATTTGTTTAGACCTACAATGAAACATGTCAACATTTAACTATATGAAACATGTCATGATGCTAATGAAAACTTGCAACACCAATACCTACACACCAAAAGCTAACTTTTCCCACATACCAAAACAAAAATACCAGAAAGTTACAGCAACAGTCACAGAGCAGATTAAACATGTAACAAATTTCAAGTAGTGTGCAAATAAAGACTTTCAACAAAGGGTGGTAATGAAAGTCAAACAAAATACAAATGACCCAGCTTTTGCTAACAATAATCAACTCCAACAACTCTTGTGATAACAAAAAATTCGGACAACAAAAAAATAAAATAAAAATTCAAAACCTAAAACACAATGCAAATTAAAAAACCTTACTTATCCTTCAGATTTCACGATTTGGATCATTTTTTTGGTGCAATCCACACGCCTGGGGGAGGGGTTTGGGATGTTCTTCAGCTGCTCCTGCCGATTTGGGGTTTGGGGCTCTCCTTAGTCGATTAGGGTTCACTACACCCCCTCTGCCAAATGGGGGGGTTTTTGAAAAACAAATCCGCCGAAAGTTAGTCGACTAAATATCATTCTTTAGTCGACTAAATATCATTCTTTAGTCGATTAAATATCCCAAAAATGTAGTCGATCAAGATGTATTTTTAGTCGACTACATTTCGTGGTATCCAAATTCTAACTTTTGACCATTTGATCGACTAAAAATGCAACGTAGTCGACTAAAGAGGGGCAAGTTGGTGGATAATTCTAGATGATGGGCAAATTGGTTATTAATTAATTAATGAGGGGCAAAAAAGTCAAAAAGCCTATACTGTTGTACACATAAAATCAATATGTTTTTGAAATACATAAAAAAAAAAACTATTCAATTATCTTTTTATTAATGTTTAAGTTTTCCTAAAAATTTAAGACAAATGATCAACTTGATTTTAAATGATCAAACTCACGAAGATGAATGATCCGTTTCCAAAAGTTGATTTCGCTCGATCCCATGGATTCAAAACCGTCACTGCTAGCTAGCTGCTATTAAGCTGGAACACGGTCTACATGTGACTACAATATGTTCCGTCAATTGCATTCAAAATGTACCTTCATTCATCCCTTCTAGTCAAAATTCTCATGTACTTCCAACATCATATAAAATCAGATCAATTGGCATTAACTTTTAGACCACATACATATCCATCCCATTTTTTTAATTAACCACCTTTGATTCATTCTTCAATATGGACATGAATGTAAAACTAGTTTTCAATCAACATATATTATTCAACCAGACTTATCAACATGATTGAGGCTCAGAAAAAGATCCATAATTTAGTGACTCCTGTGTGTGGCATATAAAGCAACCAGGTAACCCACACAAAGAAGGAAAAAACAAAAGCCCCCGTAACCGAGAAAGCCAAAACAATCTTCTATTGCATGTCGTGACTTGTGAGTGAAAAAAAAGAAAAAAAGAAAAAAGAACTTCACTTTCTTCAACTTCTCAAATGGCTATTATAAGAAAACGTTACTCTCTTCCTTTCTTTTTCTATTCAATGTTTTTGTGCTCCTCCGTCTTCATACTATGTCAGATTTAGACACAAACTTGGTTTACAAGGGTTGTGCAGATAATTAAAAGAAAAATAGAGACGAGAGAAATGCAACAGTAGTTAAACAGAAAGAAGACTAGGGACAACTTTCCATTGCATTGTAATTGTATTGTCACGAGCTTCATTTATAGACTCTCAAGTCTCAACTATCATGATCTATGATGAAATAAATGACAGAATTTAATCCACGTAATTGCATATAATTAACTCATAGGGATTAAAGGATATATTCTCATAAATTTTTAGAAGTTACATATCTTGATATTTTTACTTTGGGAGTTATAGACATTCACGTTAGGGTTCGCTTTTTCTGCAGTTACTGCAGATAAGTTATCTGTAGTAAGTCCAATACGACGTCGTTTTGGGGCGAGAATCATGGTATTTTTGTAATTTTAATTTATTTCAGGTTATAATAGTCTTTATATTTATATTTTTTTAAGATTTCAATACCAAAACAACGTCGTTTTGGGAATAAATGCAGATAACTTATCTGCATTAACTGCAGAAACATTTTTCCCTTCACATTAATATTATTTATAATAAAAATAAGAGATTTCTTTTGTTGTATAAGATAATTTTATTTCCTACTCTTACAGACACATAACAGTGTGGGGCCCATATGGAGTCATATGAAGAAGAGAAAAAAAAAAGAAATACATGGGTCTCACACACATTTATGTATGTGTAGGATATAAAATTTATCTTCTACAATATGAAAAATATTATTCCCTAAAAATAAAAAAAAACCTCAATGTGTGTTTTTGAACCTTTGCCTTAATTTTGCAGCTTTAATTTGTGCAAGATATTGCAATTATGTCGTGATCATGGAATAGGTTTGGATTGGAGTAACTTATATTTAAATAAAATATATGAATATAGACATTATTCAAGATTGAATTATAAAATTATATAAGCAGGAAATAAAATTTAATGATTTTTTAATATATAGTTTGAGATAATTTATATTAATATACATACATTACCCAATTATGTAATAAAAATAAAATTAAATAGGCGATTTTTATCATTTGTTATTAATTGTAACAAATAATTTTAAATTGTTGCGTGGAAACAAGATTTAAAATTTAACTCAATAAGTAAATAACAAGATTTATAATAAGCAAGACGTACGTGAAACATATAAATTAAAATAATAAATATGATAAATTACCAATTTTAAAATTATTTATATATGTAGCAGAAATTATTATTTTATCAAAATAATCCAAATGCCAAATCTCAAAAGCAAAATTCAATATAAATTAATTCATATAATTTTAAAATCTATATTTTCTAAAATAATATTCATGTTTATTGTTTAAGTGGGGGTATACTTGGACAAAACTATAACATATCAATCTCAAACCTCCACCTGAAAATATAATATGATCAGGATATCAGCCCATAAATAAAGGGAAAATTGTTTATTCTTTTAAGTGACACAACTTATATCCTTTCACTCTCACAAAGAGATGTGACCCACACCTTTGTTTTTTTTATCAACTCTCTCTCCTCCTTTATCTATCTCTTTCTCTTTCTTAAAATAACACAACTTTACATCCTTTAAAATAATACACACTTTTCCCATAAATAAATTATGATGCGCCAAGACTAACATCTATATATTGCTGTTAGTGTACAATGTTTTGAAGAAGTCACTCTCTAAAACCGATTTTAAAACATAACTATAATATATAAATTTTCGAAGGAAAAATCAATCATAATCATATCATAGTTTTATAAATTAATTCAAAAAAATATTATAACACTCCTCAAATATTCAACCATAACATGAGAAATCATTCTCCACATCTATATTTTCGTTCCATAACATTTCTCAATACCATCGAAATCAATTCAAATATTATAAAGCAATTTGAATAAAATAGAAATATAATTAATTGTCAAAATTTATATTTTCTAAATCATTCAAAAAGTAATATAAAACATATAAAATACTTAATTTCTAAAATATAAACATATAATAAAATTCATAATATGTTTCCAAATCATTTCTCAACTATTATCAAACCAATATAAACATTAAAAATTAGTAAGGAAATCGTTCAACTTCATTTTATGTTACCTCCTCCCCTAAAAACATTTAAGTATTAGCTCCATCATTTTTATTTATACGGTCATTGCATGATAAAATAATAATTTAAAGTAAAATAATTAGAGTGAAAATTAAAGAAAAGTTCAAACTTGTATAATACCTACTATTTATTCACAGATATTCAAACGGGATAAAATAAAACTTCAAAATTACCAATTGGTGGAATGAATTGCAACATTGATCAGGAGCATGATCAAAATCTGATGCCTACTTAATTTCATAGATGTATCCAAAAGCAAATATTTATTGGAGAGACATTATCCTTTCTTATTACATTGAGAACAACATTTGCATTCCACCAGCCATAGCCATATGTATTACTCTCAAATACATCAATTTCAATATACACATCAAACTTTCGATCACCAGGAATAGTTGCAGATCACCTTGGATAGTCTTTCTCATATGAGTATTTTTTAGCTATCCCTATATATATATCTATCTCAAAGGAAGCTTATTATATTTATTTAGTTAACTTTTCTAGAACAAATCATCACCAATAGTAACAAGGTCATAAATGATTATTTATTTTAAATTGATTAAGTGATAATAAATCTTGAATGGTAATAATTATAACATTTTCTAAAAAAAAAATAAGTGTAAAATAAATTTTGTTGGGCTGGAAATACAAAATCCAATCTTGTAGAAATTGATGTATCCAAAATCTAAAGTCAAAACCCGTTTCTGACCTAGCCCACTCCGGCCCATCAGCCAATTGATGAACTTACATCGCCGGTAGGAAAAAACCAGCAGCTTTGATGGAGGCATAAAAAATTGGGATTCTTATTTTAAAGTGTGTTTTAATAACTCTAAAAAATAAGTTCGGTTGATGTCATTTTCTAGTTATTATATTTAATTTTGATCCAATAAATAATAAAAATAATTATAAGAATTGGTAAGTAAAAAGAAGTTTAAGTATAATTTTCTATTTTATAATTATTAATAAAAGAAACAGAGAACATTTCTGAAAGACCAAGCTCAAGATAGTGTGTGTTTGAATGTGTTTTTGTTTTTAAAGCTTTTATAAAACAACTTATAAAAACTGTTTTGAAGAAAAAAGATAAAAACAAATCTGTTTAATTATAATTACTAGAATGCCATTAATGAAATCTGTTCTCCGTGTTTCTGTCACTTTTAAACGTAAGAATAGAAAAAGAAAACAAAAACAGGTAAGATGTGTTCTCTATTTTTTGTTTTAAAAACTAAAGAACAGATATTGCTTTTAGAACAACAAATACAGAAAACTCGTGCAAAATGGCTCTGTTTGATTTCTGTTCTCAGAACAGTTTTTAAAATTTTAAAAACAATAAAACAAAAAAATGTATGGAAATAATTTTTCATCGGATCTGTTCTAACAATGACTGTTTTTTTGTTTTAAAAACTGAAAAAGAAAAACTGGTACGGGATGTTTTTCAAGGTTGTTTTCTTGTTTTCTGATTTGTGCGGTGGCATTCCTGTAATTATGGGATTTTATTAATGACATTTTCGTAATTAAATGAATTTTTATTTTAATTTTAAATTATTTTGCGGCAACAATCTTGTAAATATGAAGATTCGTTAATGACATTTTTGTAAATAACTACAACTTATTTATATTTTTAAAATTAACTATATTCAAACAAGTTTTATTGTTTTTTTACTCTCAAAACCAGTTTTTAAAATTTATCCTCAAAATAGTTTTTAAAAATAAAAAAACAAAAACACATTTAAACACAGTGTTATTAAAAACAATTTTTTAGTTTTAAGAACAAAAAAACTAGTTTGATAAGGCCTGTTTTGAAAAATATATTTTAAAAACTATAACTGTTTTTTTGTTTTTAGAATTAAATTTAGAGAATATGTATGGGTTGTTTTTGTTTTTTGTTTTGATTTTTAATTTTCAAAAAAAAAAAAATAACAACTATTTCTATAACTATTCTACAAAATAATTTTAAGAAAAAAAAAACCAAAATACAGTCACACAGCGTTAAGTTGTTGTGTCTTGAGATGAATGATCCGTTTCCAAAGCGTTGCTTTCAATTGCAGACAAAATCAAGTGTGGCAGTGGTGGGTCCCATTCATTCAAAACCGTTACTGCAAGGCTGCTACTACGCTGGAACACGCTCTACATGTGAACCGATATGTTCAGTCAATTACATTCACTTTTGGTCAAAATTCTCATATACTTCCCAACATATCATACAAAATCAGATCAATTAGCATTCACTTTTAGGCCCTATCCATTCCATTTTTTAATTACCCACCAATAATTTAAACTTTGATTCATCACTTCAAATATGGACATGAATGTAAAACTAGCTTTCAATTAACATATCCACGTACAAAATAATCTTTAATTATATATTATTCAACCACACTTATTAACATGATTGATGCTCAGACAAAAGATCCATAATTAAGTGACTGCGTGTAGCATGTAAAGCAACCAGGTGACCCACACAGAAGGAAACAATCTTCTATTGTGAGTGAACAAAGAAAAAAAGAAAGAAAGAACCTCACTTTCTTTAACTCCTCAAATGGCTATGATAAGAAAAAGTTACTCTTGTTCCTTTCTTTTTCTCTTCACTGATTTTGTGCTCCTCCTTCTTCTTCATCCTATGTCAGATGCAGATAACACAAACTTAGTTTACAAGGGTTGTGCAGATCAGAAACTGCAAGACCCATCAAGGATATACTCACAAAACCTCAAAGCCCTTTTGGTTTCTCTGGTGACACAATCTGCACAAAGAGCCTTCTACACCACAACCTCTGGGGATGGCCAGAATGTGATCATGGGTCTATACCAATGCAGAGGAGACCTCTCAAACTCTGCTTGCTATGACTGTGTGAGCAAGATCACTGACATGGTGGACAAGCTCTGTGGCAAGGTGGTGGCTGCAAGGGTCCACCTTAGTGGTTGCTACATGAGGTACGAGATTGTTGGGTTCAAGCAGGTACCTGAGACTCAGTTGCTTTACAAGGTTTGCGGGTCCAAGCAGGTGAGTGATGATGGGTTTGATGAGAGGAGAGACTCAGCGTTTGCTATGTTGGAGAATGGAGTGAAGAGTGGTGGAAAATTGTTTTACACTGGGAGTTACCAGTCTCTCTCTGTGTTGGGGCAGTGTGAGGGTGATTTGGCCAATGGTGATTGTGGGGATTGTGTGAAGAGTGCTGAAGACCAGACCAAAGCTGAGTGTGGTGACTCAATTTCTTCACAAATTTATCTGCACAAGTGCTATATCAGCTACAGCTTTTACCCCAAGGGAGTGTCCACCATGTCATCTTCTCCAGGTAGAGCAATAAAGAAAGTATCTTTTATCCCTTATTTTAATGCAATGAGATTGTTAAAAGGTTCATGCCACTTTTCTATCTGTGTTTGTGCCCACATCACATTGAGCTCATGTGGAAATTTTAACAAATATATAATTTTTGTCCTTATCTGGAGAAAAAAAATGCAGTGTAATATATATATATTGTCTTTGTTTGTGAATTGATGTAATTGCTTGTTAGTTTGAAAATTGGGCCTAATTCTATTGGGGGAATTGAGAAGTGGGGTCAAAGAAGGCAATAATAGGATCCTGAGAGGTGGATGAGGATGTCTTTTGTTTAAGATTTACACCTTCTGATTGTGGTTGTATGTGTGTTAAGTCATAATTTAATAAAGGTTGTATTTTGGGTTTGATTGGATCAGGGAAAGTGGGGCAACAAAACACTCAGAAGACAGTAGCCCTTGCAGTGGGAGGGTTTGCAGCTCTGGGTTTCTTGATTGTTTGTTTGTTCTTTCTCAAGTCAGTGTTCAAGAAAAGAAGTGGCAAGTATTGAGACTGAATTGGAGTGTATGCATCCGTGATGTTCATAGATATGATTTTTAGCATCTTAGGTGAATATACTTGGAACCTCTGTGTAGCTCGTATCAAAAGTTAACAATTAAGAGGATATTGTCATTATTTATTGTTGGTATTCCATAACTAATAATGTAATTATGGCTACGAAAATATATAATTAAGATATGGGTGAGTTGCAATTCAACTCAATAAGTAAATAACAAGATTTATAATAAGCAAGACGTGGAAACATATAAATTAAAATTTAATTAAATAATAAATATGAGAAATCACCAATTTTAATATTAATTTATATATGTAGCAGAAATTATTATTTTATCAAAATAATATGCTATGAAATCAAATGCCAAATCTCAAAAGAAAATTTCAATATAAATTAATTTATATAATTTTAAAATCTATATTTTCTAAAATAATATTCATGTTTAAGTGGGAGTACACTTAGAAAGAACTATAACATATCAATCTCAAACCACCACATGAAAATATAATATGATTATAACGTCAAGATACCAGCCCATAAATAAATTATGGTGCACCAAGATTAACATCTATTGTTGTTAGTGTACAATTTTTGAAGAAGATATCCCCTAAAACTGATTTTAAAACATAACTATAATATATAAATCTTCGAAGGCTAAAGCAATCATAATCATATCATAGTTTCATAAATCAATTCAAAAATATATTATAATAGTCTTCAAATATTCAACCATAACATGAGAAATCATTCTCCGCATCTATAATTTCGTTCCATAGCATTCTCAATACCATCGAAATCAATTCAAATATTATAAAGCAATTTGAATAAAATAGACATATAATTAATTAGCAAAATTTATATTTTCTAATTCATTCAAAAAAATGTAAAACATATAAAATACTTAATTTCTAAAATATATAAACATATAATAAAATTCATAATATGTTTCCAAATCATTTCTCAACTATTATCAAACAAATATAAACATTAAAAATAATTAAGCAAATCGTTCAACTTCATGTTACCTCGTCCCCTAAAAACATTTAAGTATGAGCTACATCATTTATATTTATAAAGTCAATTGCATAATAAAATAATAATTTATAAGTAAAATAATTAGAGTAAAAATTAAAGAAAAGTTCAAACTTGTATAAGACGCACTATTTATTCACAATCACAGATATCCAAACAGGATAAAATAAAACTTCAAAAGTACCAAGTGGTGGAATGAATTGCAACATTGATCATGAGCATGATCCAAATCTGATGCCTACTTAAATTCATAGATGTATTCAAAAGCAAATATTTATTCGAGAGACATTATTATCCTTTCTTATTACATTGAGAACAACATTTGCATTCCACTAGGCATCATCACCAATAGTAACACGGTCATAAATGATTATTGATTTTAAATTGATTAAACCATAACCAAATAGATACCAAGAATAAATAAGTCTAAAATGATAATAATTATAACATTTTCTAAAAAAAATAAGTGTAAAATAAATTTTGTTGGGCTGGAAATACAAAATCCAATCCTGTAGAAATTGATGTATCCAAATCTAAAGTCAAAGCCCGTTTGTGACCTAGCCCATATCGGCCTATTAGCTATGAAGTATTGACACTTAAAAAATCATGACGTGTTTGACACTTTTCGACACTCCATCACGCGTTATAGAAATTCAAAAAAAAGTTCAAAGGTTGCGTTGCGTTGAGTTTTAGTTCCAACTATTAGATTCGTTGAATTACGATTACCATTTTATTGAGTTTAATATAAATATTTAGGATATCTTATGTTTCTTTGCAAAATTGATGAATATTATAAGTTTAGTTTCATTTTTTTGTTAAATTATTGAATATTAAATATAATATATACAACATAAAATAAAAATATTATTTAATATCAAAACGTGTCGAAATCTAACATTTTTTAGAATTAACGTGTCGCAGTGTCGTGTCGTATCGTGTCACGTGTCTCGTGTCAGTATCGGTGCTACATAGATGGCAGGCTATGTTGCACCGACACTGACATGGGACACGGGATACGACACGATACTCCGACACGTTAATTCTAAAAAATATTAAATTTCGACACGTTAGGACACGTTTTGATATTATATAATATTTTTAATTCATGTAGTGTATATTATATTTAGTATTCAATAATTTAATAAAAAAAATAAAGCTAAACTTATAATACACATCAATTTTGCAAAGAAACATAATATATCCCAAATGTTTATAGTAAACTCAATAAAATCGTAATTGTAATATAACGAATATAATAGTTGAAACTCAAAATGCAATGCAACGAAACCTTTGAACTTCTTTTGAGTCTTTGCAACGAGTATTAGAGTGTCGGGAAGTGTCAGAGTGCCGGTGAGTGTCAGGAAATGTCAGAGTGTCGATGAGTGTCGGACACGACACATCAGAATTTTTGAAGTGTCGGTGCTTCATAGCCTGTCATATTATAAAAAAACTAAAAAAACCGAATACGACTTGTAAGGCCTACCAAGTTGCAAACTAAAGTTTGTAGGCCCAAATCAAATTAAAATAATAAAAAAAAATTTATTCACAAAGACCACATGAAATCAATTTTCATTAACATCACATGAAATAAGCTTTCATAACATCACATGAAATAATATTATCAAATATCACATGAAAATGTGCATAAAGATCACATGAAAATTTCATATATGTATATATAATTTGCACTTTCTTTACTAATTTTATTTTATATTATATTCTAAATTTTAAATAAATAACTATTATTTGTTAAAATAACATCAATCCTATTACTTTGAACATTTTAAGTAAATTTTTTTCTTAATAGATCTATGTAATTACGATTTTTTTTTGATAATTTGATATGTCGGATTTTTTGGTCTTGGCTAAAATTAAATCCTGGCTCCGCCACTGATTTTAATAACTATAAAAAATAAGATCGCTTGATGTCATTTTCTAATTATTAGATTTAATTTTGATCCAATAATAATAAAAATAATTATAAGAATTGGTAAGGTAAAAAGAAGTTTAAGTATAATTTTCTATTTTATAATTATTAATAAAAGAAACAGACAACATTTCCGAAAGACAAGCTCACGATTAAGTTATTGTGTCTTGAGATGAATGATGGTTTCCAAAGCGTTGCTTTCAATTGCAGACAAAATCAAGTGTGGCAGTGGTGGGTCCCATTCATCCAAAACCATTACTGCTAGGCTGCTACTGGGTCCCATTCATCCAAAACCATTACTGTTAGGCTGCTACTAGGCTGGAACACGCTCTATATGTGACCACAATATTTCAGTCAATTTCATTCAAAAGTTACCTCCATCACTTTTGGTCAAAGTTCTCATGTACTTCCCAACATATCATACAAAATCAGATCAATTAGCATTAACTTTTAGGCCATATCCATTCCATTGTTTAATTACCCACCAATAATTTAACCTTTGATTAATCACTTCAATATGGACATGAATGTAAAACAGGCTTTCAATTAACATATCCAAATACAAAATAATCTTTAATTATATATTATTCAATCACACTTATTAACATGACTGATGCGCAGAAAAAAAAATCCATAATTAAGAGACTCTGTATAGCATATAAAGCAACCAGGTGACCCACACAAAGAGGAAACAATCTTCTATTGCATGTTGTGTGACTGAACAAAGAAAAAAAGAAAAAGAAAAGAAAGAATTTCACTTTCTTCAACCCCTCAAATGGCTATGATAAGAAAATGTTAACTCTTATTCCTTTCTTTTTCTCTTCACCGATTTTGTGCTCCTCCTTCTTTTTCAGAGCAAGCAGAGTTTGAGAGGTCTCCTCTGCATTGGTATAGACCCATGATCACATTCTGGCCATCCCCAGAGGTTGTGTGGTGTAGAAGGCCCTTTGTGCAGATTGTGTCACCAGAGAAACCAAAAGGGCTTTGAGGTTTTGTGAGTATATCCTTGATGGGTCTCGCAGTTTCTGATCTGCACAACCCTTGTAAACCAAGTTTGTGTTATATGCATCTGACATAGGATGGAGAAGAAGGAGGAGCACAAAATCAATGAAAAGAAAATGAAATGATAATGAATAAGAGTAACATTTTCTTATAGTAGCCATTTGAGGTTAAAGAAAGTGAAGTTCTTTTTTTTTTTTTCTTTTTTTTTTTTTCTTTGTTCACTCACATAACATGCAATAGAAGATTGTTTCCTTCTTGTGTTGGTCACGTGGTTGCTTTATATGCTATGCACAGTCTCTTAATTATGGACACCTTGTAAACCAAGTTTGTGTTATCTGACATAGGATGAAGAAGAAGGAGAAGCACAAAATCAGTGAAGAGAAAAAGAGATGAATAAGAGTAATGTAAAGTTTGTGTTTTTTCCATTTATGGTCTTCCTCCTTTATCTTTTGTGGTCTTCTCCATTTAGGGTAGATCCCTCCACACTTGATCAAACTCTCACTATCTAACACACACTCTGCTGTTTTGCATGTCCTACATCTTTTGTATTTGATAGGAGGTAAGAATATATTTTAATTATAAAACAAATGCATGGTGTAATCTGTTATCTTTTTTTACTAAGTAGTATTTACTTCATATGTTTAAGCATGTTAAATTTGCACAAGCTTTCTGTATAAACTGCCATACAAACAGTAACATAAATTGGAACAAATTAACAACACTAACTACAAATTTATATTAGAAATTGTTTCCTTTAATTGAATAACAAAACTAACCCCTTTTCTTTTTTGTATTTTTCCGTTTCCACCAATTACAACTTGGAATAATCTTAGCATGGTTACTGTTATATAGTAAAACATATATAGATAAAGATTATTTTTGATATGGACTTATGGCATAACGTTCATGTATCGCCATACATCTTTCCCTAGAGAGTTAATATTTTCAATTCGACCTGGAGTTGTTTTTTCGAAGATAACGTTATCTGAGTGCGCTTTTTTTTTTTTTATTTTAATGTTTGT
Source organism: Gastrolobium bilobum (assembly GCF_033153095.1). Classification (NCBI taxonomy): domain Eukaryota; kingdom Viridiplantae; phylum Streptophyta; class Magnoliopsida; order Fabales; family Fabaceae; genus Gastrolobium; species Gastrolobium bilobum. The sequence continues at coordinate 90,453 of NW_026896058.1, forward strand.
ATCCAGACGTATCTAATCAGAGTACTTTTTCTAGAAGCTTGTAGTATTATAGTCAATTCGACCCTGATTCCCCAATTCGATTTTTTTTTTTTTCTAAGCTTTTAAAGCTTCCAGAATGAGCTAGAAAAAGCAACAATTAATTTCAAATTTGATTCCCAATGTTTATTGCTAGAGCCTTTATATTAAGCCTTGCCCTTGGACAAAATGGTAATGCACAACCTTATATTTTTAGGATTTTATTTTTCTTATGTCACATTAGAGAAATTTTATTTTTTATTCTCACTTCAATTTTCATTTTTTTTATTTTATTTTTATAAAAATAAAAGTGAGACCCACCATTTGTTATGAGAATGGAAGAAAAAATTTATCTTACGTGACATAAGAAAAATAAAATCCATATTTTTATCAAATAAGATACAGAAAAATATTTCTGCAGTTAATGCAGTAAGTTATTTGCATTTACTTCTAAAACAACGTCGTTTTGGTATTAAAAGATTAATAATTATAAAGACTATAATACCCTTAAATAAATTAAAATTACAAAAATACCATAATTTCTGTTCCAAAATGATATCGTATTGGGTTTACTGCAAATAACTTATCCGCAGTAACGGCAGAAAAATGAACCCAATAAGATAAGCTACCAAATAAAATAAAATAAAAACTAAGCAAGAGGAACCCGGAAACACGAAAAGTGTGATTTAAATATAAAGGTGATAGGACTTGCTCCTTTGCCAAAAAAGAAAAGAATTATAAGATATGGATCAAAATAATTATAAAAGTGACATATTTAGTAAATAGTTAATCAAATACTTGGTACAAAAATATAAAAACAGTCAGGTGAGAACTTTTAGTTTTCAATAATGAATATAAAACAGAGATTGACTTGAATAATAAAATTTCATATTCCTATTTTTAATTTGAAAAATACTTATACATATAAAATAATATCTATGCATATAAAATCAGAACCAAATAAAAAGCTAAAATTCAAAATTCAGACATAACCAATAAACTTTAAACAGATAAAATTAAAATAAAGAAGCTAAAATATTTTTCATCTTTATTAAAAAAAATAGGTAAGGGAATATGATAGTATGATACTGTATTAACACAAAAGCAGAGAATGAAAAAAAACAAAAAAAAAAACACAAGATAAATAATAGTTATATTCAGTCAAAAATTGAATGATAGAAAACAAAATAAAAAATACTTAAAAATAAAATAGAAATTTTTAAAAAGACACACCAATACGCAACAAATATCTCTTATTAAGCTTTCAAAGAAATCAAATAATTTTACTAGGCCAAACCTAATCGGTTGCACTTCAGAAAGGAGAAGATCGCACCGTCACAAAAGGTAGAAGTCAATAGCAAAAAGGTGAAAGTTGCACCGTCAAAAAACCTATAAAGGAGGTCACAGAGAAGAGAGAACATAATTGCTTAGGGCTGGGATAAAAGGTAGGATTCTGGTTTAATGAAATTCGTTTTTTTTTTATTTGAATAAAAAACTTTGGGGAAGTATAGTGTGACATCCAAGTTGTGTTACTACCAAATGACTACCAATCAATCTCACCGCTAGATCGATTATGTTGATCCAACGGTTATATTTATTTCCATCTTTGTATGGTCATGATTCTCCATATTTAAAGTGAAAGCATTAAATATGAGAAATCATAACCATACAAAGGTGAAAATAAATATAAAATATTAAATTTAAGAAATCATGACCATACAAAGATGGAAATAAATATAACCGATCTAACGGTAAGATTGATTGGTAGTCACTTGATAATAACACAACTTGGTTATCACAATATCCTTCCCCAAAAACTTTTTTGTCACGGGTTTAAGTTGCGGGACATGGGTATGAATTCAGGATAATTTTTTTTTTTTTCAAAAACATTAAAATGGTAGGATCTGAGATCGTGTGATTCCACTTATTTTACAACCTTCCACTACAATTCTGAAGTATCCTATGATTTGGATCATTTTTGGAAACAGGACCATACAATCCTTCAATCTAGATGAGGATTTTTTTTTAATACATCAAGATGAGGATTTTAACAACAATGAAAAGCACCCACTTAGCCATTGAATATGTGCGCAAATAGATCGATGTCAGGCGTTAATGAAGTGCAACCCAGTGAATCGATACCCTGGTAAATTTCATTATTGTAATTTAATTCCTGCCACGTAGTGAATTATTATATGCATTCACCTAATATCTCTGCCTCCCTAATAAGCTCAGAAAGCTATGAACCTCAAAGGACTTTCCCAATTGGAACCTCTCCACCGTTTACTCATGCTCCACAACCTACACAAACGACCGCAGGGGAACAACAGACCAAGGCATCAGCAAGATAACCCGCGGTGACATACAACTAGGCAGGTCATAACTAACCAACCAGACAAATAGAATGCTTCGAACCAACCGCAGAAACTGCGAACAAAATTATCTAAACGCACAGCAACACTCAAAATGCAATCGGTTTTGGTGATAGTAAACCAAGAGGAGAGAGGAATCAAGACACAGAATGGTTGAAAAAGACAAAAGAGTTTTATAGAATCAGAGGAGGAAACAGTCTGAATTTCAACCAGAAATCATACAAGATTTTGGATAAAAAAAAGAAACGAAAACAGAAAGGAAATGGAACTAGACTTTGGATTATGAGCTGAAAAAAATAGAAAACTAAAAATAGAACCACCTCTCCTCATTAAAAAAAAAAAAAAGGTAGTCGAAGCTCGGGTTTGGGGGAATTACGGGGAAGCCCAGCCTCCGACGATGATGCCATTTGCTGGTCGAAGGAGAGATTAAAATGAAAATAATATATGCAGCAATAAACCAATGCACTATATTATAAAAAGGGACAAAATCAACTTATACTAGTATAAAATTAAGAAATCTTAAACTCAATAGTGACTCCCAAATCTAATAAATTAGAATAGTTTGAGTTAAATATGATGAACAACTAATTTTGAGAGTGTAACTGGTGCAAACTCATAATGTCCCATTATAAAATGTCAAAACTTATTATACCAGGTTATTTCAAAGTAGTATCGGTGCACCTCTGGCTCATAAAAGGCTGCATCCAAATTCTAACGAAAAGTTGAAAGCAAAACAAACGAGTGCTCATTAGTTAATGGAGTTGTTCCTCTCAGTTTAAGATGATCACATAAGCATACTACTATAATCAATTGACTCAACCCAACCCTCTAGTTTATGTTGTGTGGAGCGAAAAAATTTAAAAGCACGGCACCATCAATAGAAGAATTCAAGCTCCTCGTGACTTAATCTGCCAAACCTACCTAACCTTTCCTTTCTGAATTAGAACCCAACACCAAGCATTGTAGCCAATGCTACTCCTAAAAGTTGCAAAGAGAGTGATGTTTCAAAAACAATACTGAAAAAAAAAAAGGAAAGGAAGAAAGAAAAAAATATGTGTTTTGATGCCCATAACTGTTTTAATTAACAAGACAGAGAAATGCATATTTCATATTTTTAAAAGAACAGACACATAGAAAACCAATAGAAAGTGAAGGGGAGAGAAGAATCTTAGGCAGCAAGTTTTTTTTCTTTTTTTTCATTCTTGAAGATGTACAAAACAGAGAGACACAAGTAATAAGAAATGACCTTAATTGATTTAGGTACTCTCTTCTCATGAACTAGGGAAAATAGCCACCTAAACAGAAAAAAGAAAAACACACACACATACACACACAATCCAAACTACTACTTAATCTTTTAATCTTATTTATACTCTGTAAGAGAACCAAAGAAGTAAGAACAATTCAGCTTCTCAACCTGTGAGACACCATCTTAATTGAGCTTGTTCCCCATTAAACTAAGTAGCAGGTAAATAAAATTCAGCATCCCGCATTATAATAGATAATAAAAGCGTAAGAATACACAAAACTTCTCACTGTAAGGTCTTCTAAAACGCTGCAAATAATAAATTTATTGCAATCACAGAAACCCTAGAAGCAGAACCACATTGTTCTCCGAAACAAAAACAGATCTGAGAAAACCTGATCACTTAGGTGGAGCTATGGTGGATGGGGTTCCGAGGAGGCTGGCCTGCTGGAGCTCGAGGTCGTTGAGCTGCTGCTCGCGGTCCATAGAGATGATGAGAGGGACGACGAGGACGAGGAAGGTGGTTCCGGCTATCCACGCGGCCTTGCCAGTGCTCTTGAGGAGTTTCTTGCCGACGAAAGCGGCCTCGCCGGCGGCTTGCTTGCCGCGTGATACGAGAGGGGAGCGTGAGATCTTGGTGATTATGGAGGTTTGGTCTTCCTTTGAATGGCTTGGCCTGTCTGGTAGAGAGACTCCACCTCTTCGTGCTGGCGACGCCATGGGAACAAGACAACGAGAGTCAAAATTACAACCACCAACCACTTTAGGGTTTAGCCTCTTCAAGGTTTTTGGAGTTTTTATAGTTGGTTTAATATTTATAAGGGGGTGCTATTCCTAAAGTGAATTATTCAATATTTTTTAGCTGTTAGTTTGATAATTATTAAATATAGGGATATATTTTGGAAAAAATGTTTATCCTTTTAAATGACACAACTTATATCATTTCACTCTCACAAAGAGGTGGGACCCACACCTTTATTTTTTTTGTCTACTCTCTCCTCCTTTATCTATCTCTTTCTCTTTCTTAACATGACACAACTTTACATCCTTTAAAATGACACACATTTTTCCCATATATTATACTTGCTACCAATTTTTTCTTATTATCTCTTAATATCAATTTTGTAATTATTGGATCAAAATCAAATCAACGATTACGAAATGATATCAAGTAAGAGCCGTTGATTTGATTTCAATCTAATAATAACAAAGTTGGTAGTAAGAGATGATAAGAAACATAATAGGTAATAAGAGATAGTAAAAAAAACAATGATAAATATAGAGAAAAATATTTCTGCAGTTACTGCAGATAAGTTATCTGCATTTATTCCCAAAACGATGTCGTTTTGGTATTGAAATCTTAAAAAATTATAAATATAAAGACTATTATAACGCTGAAATAAATTAAAATTACAAAAATAACATGATTTTCGCCCCAAAACGACGTCGTATTGGGCTTACTGCAGATAACTCATCTGCAGTAACTGCAGAAAAAGTGAACCCATAAATATAATCTCCTTATTTTGTTATTAGGAAAAAATATTTATTCTTTAGAAGACATAACTTTGTGTCATTGTAGATCATAACCGTTGATTTTCGTCAATCAATGGTTATATTTTATTAGGTCAAATTTATTAATTAATTAGTAATTCGTAATAAATTATAACCATTAATTGATAAAAATCAACGGTCAGCATCTAAAATGACACAAGATTATATCTTTCGAAAAGACAAATATTTTTTCTTTTTTATTATGGTACAAATTGAATTGTTAATGTAAAATGATTTGATTTTATATATTTATTAAAATATTTAGAGAAAATTTGTGGTTCTTCTTAAAATCATTATCCCTATATTATTTTTTTAATCACTTAAATTACCTATTTTATCTTTATTTGATTCCACCTTCATTTGCTTTTGCTTTTGCGTTTTCTTATAAATTCTAATCAGCATTTACTCAATTGATAATCAACTCATCCTGGGATTATTTTCTAATCAACAATCATTGGACCAAAGCTCCTTGCTTTTGTTTGAGATAAAAAATTACAACAACAAAAGAACACCATTTCCAACTAGTAATCTTGTTGTCATCTCGATAGCTGTTGCAATATTTGCAGAAATATAATCAATAGCATACTCATAATCTCATTTAAGTAATTATTGCAGTTCTAAGTTCTCTCGGAAAGTGAATTAGTCGTAGGCTCATTCTTGGGACGTTGTTTTGATGACACCATTGCCTGAACAAGACTCTTTGATGCATAGTTGGGTATTAGAGCAATGTGAATTAGCTTTTCCCACTTTTGGAGCAAAGTTTATCAACTCTGCAATTGAAGTTTGATAGTATTTTAAGATAGAATTTTTTTTTCATAAACATGAATTTTGGAAATTTGACTTTCCTGGGAAAAAAATTTATAATCTTCGTGACAAATATGTATAAATTGAATTTCCAATCTCACTTTCGCAGGATTTTAATTTTTTTTTTCTACCAAATACCCCTTGATACAACCTGAATTGTAAATTTTTTATATTTTATATTTGTAAAGAAGTACCTGAACATCTAAATAACGAGATTGCTCCGAAGGAAGATTATTTTCGGTGCACAGGTCGCATGTGCTACCCTCATTCAAAATTGACATCTGAAATAATTTTCTTTTTTCACTCTCCTCTGTGCAACTTTCATTTTCTCTTTCTAATTTTGATTGTTCGTCGCATCGGTGGTGCCATAGGTGTACCTTAAAAATTTTCCTCCGAAGGGGGAGAGAGAACCGGATGATGTGGATGTTGAAGTGGGTCTCGTGGGGCACAAACAAGGGTCCAAAACAAATTGTTAAACGTTGCTTGGGCCTTCTTGGTTTCTTAGGAACCAGTAGCCACTATATAGTCACCAGCTCCACCTTACATTAATAGAACCACCAGATCCACTATATCGAACCACCATACATAAGATTTTTCAAATATTTCTTGATGGAGGGTAGAGTAGTTCTCACTCAATACTCCATAGCATTGAGGTTGTGTTTTTATAATGTTATAAAATTCATATTTCTCACTCAGTACCACTCACGTGTAATCTGAACAATCATAACCTCCGTGGTGTTCAAGTAAAGAAACATAATTAGCATTTTTCACTTTACCCCACTCTTTGTTACTTCTTTTTTACTCATTTAACAATTCCTCCTCAGTGCCAATAGCTAGGCTCTTGTGCATTGAGGCCGGGCTTTATAAACTACAAGAAGTTTCAACTTTCAAAATGTTCCATATTTTCAATAGCAAATCTATTCCAAACTCTGATTTTAAATAGCACATAAAAGTGAGTTACCTTCACGTGGCTTGTATGGTTCTTTGTTCTATTACTTAGCTTTTGACTAATTCCACATGTGAAGACAAAAACTATGTTACATTGATTTCATATGTTGAAAATGTTAAACCATCCTTCGGAGTTTTTAACTACAAAAAGTAACAAAATGGCAGAAGATCGTTCTGGGTTTCATCCATTCTTCAACTCTTCAAAGTTATTTATTTAATTTGTCATATATTAACAATTTATTTGGTTATCATTATGTAGTTTTTGTTACGTGGATTGACTTATGTCTTCTTTTCAATATCTTGTAGCGTTGATCACTTTTTTCTTCGCCTTGTATTCACATGTTAATTTTTTGAAGTGTATCCAAGAGCGAAAGTGAGAGTCCCAGAGCAAGAAGACTTTGTTTATGCTGAAAATGATAGTGGAACATTGGTGTTTTTGAAGTTCATTGAGTCCCTATACTTTGAAGGTAATTAGCTTGAATGAATATTAATTTGGTTTAGCCACAATACCTATCTTTTTACCCCTTCAAACACTGAATTGTTAATCTTTGAGAGCTGAAGAGAAGAATCAGAGCAAATGTCCACCATCAATTTCCAAAAACATAAAGGCTTTTCCTCAACATATAACAATGAGATCCACTCCTTCAACTGAAGGTATATCAATTCAGCATTGCTTCTTTTGGTTAAGGGAGAAACTGATGTGGATTTAATCATGTTTCAACTTCCACAGGAATATTGAAGAGTAGCAAACAAGTTGGTGAGAGTCCAAAAGAAAATGCTAGAGCCAGTCCTGTTATACGCCCACGTGCAGTCTTATCTAGTCCTGGTAATTGTTATTAGTGGGAAAATGCTCATTTATGTTAATGGTTAAGGTTACATAATAACAAAATTACCAATAGGGGTGACACAATTGATAAGCGGGCAATGTCTAAGCTATTGAGACATAAAAATCTCTAGTTTGATTTTTAGGTGAAGTAATTTGGAGCTAATGATAAAAATATTTACGATCTATGCCTCGAAGAGAATTAGTCTTACGTAAATGGGTGGTAACATCTATTTTTTTTATTTTTTTTTTACATTTTTATGGGGCTTATAAATTTGAAACATATTCAACTTGAATGTTTACACTTATATGATTTGTAAATGTTATTTTGCTTTCAGAAAATGATAGACTAATTGGAAGTATGAATGACTTCAACAACAATATACCCTCAACTCATAGAAAGAAAGATGCAAGAGGGAAGGTGGGAGCTCAAGCTAAAGTTTTGTCTTATCAAGTTAAGGCAAAACCCTTTCAAAAGCAAAGTGCAATTTAGCAACTTTTAATCTTAACAAGAGGCCATGCTTGGCTCCAAAGCCGGTTGAAATTTGACTCCAATGCTAGTTTCATTGAGTTGCCCATTTAAGGTTACAGTTTAAAATAGGAAATATTTGTAAGAGTGCAGTCATGGCAGATCACACATGCCACTTTAAAGGATATGTATTTTAAAAATATTGACAATTTGTAACCTTTGTGTGAATTTACAATATCTTTTTGAGTTTATTTTCAACTGGAAACACTAGTTGTTTTCTCTTGAGATATTCATGTACTTTTGGTTTTTTAACATTTATATTTTGTGATTTTTATTTTTATTTTATTTTATTTATTTTTTACCGATACCCAAATCTCAATGCCTTACTAGACTACCGAAAAACTAAAACGAGAGATCAAGGATATTAGAATTGTGTAAGTATAATATACAATCTACAAATATAATAATCGAGTTGGGAAAATATCTTTTCTTACTTCCGTAATATTAAATACTCAGTATATTTTTTTATTAAATTTGAAAAAAATTAATATAACTAATTTTTTCCAAACCCTTTTGTGATAATTGTTGCCTAAATTTCTTTTTTCCTAGATTATTTAATCTGATGAGCCAAAAACACAGCATCGTGTAAGGGGTAAGTTAAAAAAAAAATTGACTGAAAAAAAATTGCACCTAAAATAAAGAAATTTCAAAAGTTTTGGGGGTTTAAAAAAAAAAATTAAAAATGGAAGGCTATAGCCCCTCAAGATATACATACAAGGAAGGGTTTTTGCTTTGATAATTCAATCTTTCTTGTTTGTTTTTTTGGAACCTTCGTCAATTGAAGCAAAGCGAAGCTCATATTTGGAAAAATGAACTACACAAGAATTTCTCAACTAGAACTTTCTTCACTAACGAATCAGTTTCTCTCTGTTCAGGTACATGCATTCTCTCTCTCTCTCTCTCTCTCTCTCTCTCTCTCTCCCTCTCCATTAGCGTTTAGAGGTTGAATCCCTAGGGATTTCACTCGATTAAAACACATGTTTAACTTTATTATGGCTTCTTTTCTTTGTTTATACCCAAATGCCTTATCCTGATCATGCATTGCGTTTGTGTTTATTTTTCGCAAATAATAATTAAAATTTGTATAGTTTTTCGTGCACTCGTAGGGTTTGAGAATATACTTGTCAATTTAAATTTCGCGTTCAAAGCATTCGGAATTTATGAAGTAGTGACGAGAGCAATACTGCATTATGCTAATTTTAGGTTTATCTTTTTGTACTGCTACTGCACGCGTATCGGTCTTCATTTGTAATCTTAGAATATTACTATTCGGTTTGTTGACTTATTAAACGAGCTGAGCTGCTTACTGTCGTTCTTTGTGTGTGTTTTTCAGTGAAGGTTTAGAACTGTTTGTCCAAGTATTGGAGATAGATATACAGTAGTTGCTGAAACATCTGCAACTGAAACCTACACATCTCACGCTTATCCTCCTTCATTCTCTCCCTCACCCAACTCTCCCAACCTTCCTACCTCTTTCTCTTCCTCCAAAATGAGTTCATTTATTGTGATTATTTGCTACAATGGTAGAAAATTTAAAGGTCCAACTGGACTGACATTCGAAGGTGAAAGAAGAGGAATACAAATAAAACAGGGCATGAGCTACGATACTTTGAAGAAGAAAATTAGTGATAAATTGCAGCTACAAGCAAATCAAATTGTTTCTTGCTTGACGTTGAGATTTCTTGTATCTGGGGACCAATACACTGGTGTAGAAATTGCTGATGATGATGATATTGAACTCATGATCAGTGCGCTTCAGCAGCAGCCTCGTATGAGAGTGCTTGAGCTATATGTCGAGATCAACTCCGTTGGAAGCTCTTTGTTACCAATTCGGTCGTTGGATATTAATATTCAACCGTTTTCTAGTAATGATGATAGATTTGGCTCATCGTCTGAAGCCGCACCAATTCACCGTCTGAATACATCTCGGGAAGATAACGATGATGCTTGGAATATGGATAGTAATGAGGATGGTGAAGACGACGGCGAAGGTCAAATTCCTGATGGTAATTCATCTAATACTGACATGGAGGATGATTTCGATGTTGATCTTGTTCCGCATGACTCCCCAACCACTCTTAATATTGCTTCTCCAGTTGCATCTTTTGGACTTGTTAGTGAACGTACACATCAGGTGGAAGGTTTGTTTATTAATTGCATAATTTGCTTAGCATGTTATATTCATTTATTGTATGCATTTTATAACAAATGTGTATGTATAGGTCAAACTCATACTCCATTTTGGAATGAAAGTCCACATTATACATATATTAATTGGGATCACCCTGATCAAGAGAGGGATATTCCTGATGGGGACGTGGAGGGTTCTTGGCAGATAGGAGATGAATTATTTGTTAAGCAAGAATTCGAGGATAAGCAAGCTGTGCAGATGGCAATAAAATATCATTGTATGAAAGTACATCAGACAGCTTTTGTGGCTGAAAGCAATAGAAATTTATTGTACATGAAATGTCAAAATTATGCAAATGGTTGCCCATGGAGGGTGAGAGCAATGTTGCCAAAATATGGAAATAGGTGGATCATCACCAGATGGGGTGGTCGTCATACTTGTGTGAACCCCTATCGTTCCCAAGATCATAAACAACTTGATTCTAATTTTATATGCTCATGCATACTAGGTATGATGGCCTTTTATTTAAACACTTGTGTTAGTTGATTGTGCATTATAGTTTCAAAAATTTATTTTATTGTTAAATAATGTTGATGTTTGTATTCGATTGTGTGTTAGGGATGATAAAGCAAGAACCATCATTTTCGATCTCGCTCATTCAGGAGAAGATTTCTAGGGATTTTGGTTTCAAAATTTCTTATAGGAAGGCTTGGAAAGCCAAACAAAAAGCAATAGTGAAGATCTTCGGTGATTGGGATGAGTCTTATGCAATATTGCCAAGATGGTTGGATTACATGCAATCGCTTGCACAAGGTTCTATGTACGAGATTGAAACAAAGGATTTTGAGGTTGGGAACCAGGTTGACAATCGATTTCAAGTGTTTCATCGCCTTTTTTGGACATTCAAGCAATGTTGTGATGCTTTTAAGTATTGTAAGCCCATAATTCAAGTCGATGGCACCTTCCTTTATGGCAAGTACCGGGGGACACTTTTGATCGCCACAACCCAAGATGGGAATTGTTGCGTGTTGCCGATTGCATTTGCTATTGTTGAAGGAGAGACATTGGAGGCTTGGACGTGGTTCTTGGCTAACATACGTCAACATGTAACCCAAAAGCAAGGTATATGTTTTATTTCTAATCAACATCAAAGCATAGAATCGGTGGTCGCAAATGAACACCTTGGTTGGCAGCCTCCACATGCATATCATGTCTATTGCATCCGACACATCGCCAACAATTTCGATAATAAATTCAAGAACGTGAAGTTAAAGAATGATTTATTTAAACTAGGTATGAAACCTCTTATATTATTTATTATCGTAATTCAAGTTGAGTTTTTTTACTTTATAACTAATGTTATTACTTCTTTATGTAGGTTACATGACTTCCAAGATTTATTTTGACAGAAATTTGGAAAAATTCCGACAAACTAGCCCTGAAATTGCGAGTTGGATTGATACTATTTCGAAGGAGAAATGGAGTATTGCATATGATGAAGAGGGTCGAAGATACGGGCACATGACTACTAACTTGCCCGAGACTGTAAATAAGATTCTGAAAGGTGCTCGGAATTTGCCTATAACAGCGTTGGTCAAATGTACTTACAGTAGACTTGTTGAATACTTTGTCCAAAAGGGTTCACAAGCCCGTGCGGAACTCAGTGCTGGCAATCGCTTTTGCAAAAAGCTGCTTGATGCCATCCAAAAAAACCAAGAGGAGGCCTGTTCCTTCAAAGTCCGAACACATGATGTGATTTTGAATATGTTTGAGGTGGAGGAGATAATAAACCCAGCTATGCAGATGGGCAGTCGTCTAGTGTCTGTTGACTTATGCAAACGCACTTGTCAGTGTGGCAAGTTCACTGCATATAGGTTTCCGTGCTCCCATGTTATAGCTGCATGTGCTCATGCGGACATTGACTTCTACCAGTATGTGGATCCAATTTACTCAATCCAGAACATTGTTGACACATATTCTGCACAGTGGTCGCCGATTGGTAATGAGGAAAGCATTCCACCTGCTAGTGGTCCACGATTAGTTCCCAATGTGGAGACCGTGCGTGCAAAGGGTCGACCAAAGTCCACACGGATAAGGAATGAAATGGACTTGGTGGAATCACACCCTAGGCATAATAAATGTGGGTATTGTAAGCAAGTTGGTCACTCGCGACGTACATGCCCTTCTCATCCTGATCATTGAGGTATGACATCAATATGTATTCATTACATGTTTTAGTATATGGTCCACCGATTTGATATTTTTTTAAAATTTCAAAACACTTTCTTTTATGTTTGTTTTATTTTGTTAATGAATTCATGTGTTATCAGTAGTATAAAAAATTAGTGATATTATAATTTCTTGTGAGATTTCTGTTGATTTTTCAGTTTTTGAATATTTTTGGAGATGTTCAATCTATCAGGGGGCTGAGGTGTTTTTGCCACACAGGAGCATGTCAGAGTTGAAGAAGCGCCAGGCAGAGGATTTTTAAGCTGCGGTTAAAACAAGAGTGGCAAGATCTTATTTTGTTACATCACTTGCCGAATATCTCATGGATGTGAATCAGTAAATAGATGCTTGTCGCCGCATTAACCAGAAATGTGATGTTCATATGTTTCAAGCTTTTTGAACTAGGATTAACTTATGTTTTAGGCATTCATTATTGTATCTCAGGCTGACTTCTCTAACTTAGTGGAATTGTCTCATTTCTATATGTATGTTAAACGTAAGCTTTGTGAGTTGCATTGAGTGCTGATTCTTTTGTCAGAATTTCATTCAGCAGCCGCACTACCTCAATTAAATTATGCACAAGAAGTTGCAGCTCCTACGCAGCAACTTGCTTCCGTTCCTCGGTCCTATTACTTAAGTTATTATGCCATTTTATTTTTGTTATTATCTAGTGTATAACATTTTATTAGAAAACACCTTGTGTGAATCCAGTCACTTGAGATAAGCTTCTCTCTAGCTATCATAAAATTATGTCATTTTGGGGTTGAAAAATAAAAAAATAAAAAAATAAATTCAAAAATTAAAGGTCTTGAACAAAACACTGACCAGCCCCAATTGTTCTCCCTTGTTGCTTGTCCTTCCCCTTGATTGATTTCCCACTTTATTCTTCTTCTTCTTCGTCCCTAGTGGTTCTCCTTCGTCTTCTTCCCCGAATTGTTTTCCCTTTTCGTTCTTCTCCTTCATTATTGGTGGTTTTGCTCCTTCATTGTTGGTCGCTCTTCCCCTGCATCATTGTTGGATGTTCATTGCTCCCTCCACCATTTGTTGTAGCGGGCGTGCTCCACCATTGGTAATTCACCATGTTATTACATGAAATTTTTAAGCAAATTTGAAAATATCTGTTGTGCGGTGTCCTAAAAGTTTGGAAATCCACTGCTTTGTGATTTTGTTTTATGTATGTTCTACTTTAAGATCTGGGTCTGTGGGAATAGCTTCAAGTGAGTGCTGGTTGTAGTAGTAGTTCCAAATGAAGAAATTACGAATAAGTGGGCATATTCAAATGGTCACATAGCTTCTTTTTCCAAACTCTGTTCTCTTAACCAATTGGAGAAATATGTGCTATCTGAGCTCAAGTCTACTGCTGAGAGAAAAGGGTAACATCTACGGATAATGAAATAATATAGTAAATTGAGATTTGGATCTTTCTATGTAACTATTTATGCACCACTGTATACTATATCCAATTTTAGATGATTCAATGCTGTTAAAATGAAACTTTATTGCTTTAGGTATGAATAAAGAAGCTTAAAATTATACTTATAGAAAGATTTATAAATTACGAAGAATAGACGCTAATGATGGACAGAAAAAAAACTATAAGATTTTGGTCTTGCAATCTATAGCTACCTTCAGAAAACTATGCTTATACAAATATGTTGTGGACCCATACATGAGCAGTAAAGTGCTTATTCCTTAAGAAAGCCAAGTGTCATACAAGATAATCCTGCTCATTGCATTGGCACTTTATCACAGTTTCCGTCATGTGATATATGATTCTCTAATTTTTTTTATTTCCTTTTCAAAATCTTATTCTCTAACTATTGTTCAATTTTTTATTTTTTATTTATATATTCAAGATGGATCACTCCCGAATAACAATTATTGACGACATTGGCATGAGTGAAAGTTTAATATATTGTGATGAGGTTGTTGATTTGGAGAAAGACTAATAATTTTGAAGAATATGATCAGTGTAAAACTATGGAAGATGAAGATGGTGATTGTGGGAAAAATAATGTACATTAAATTTTGGAAGCTGATGATATTAGCTTCACTGATACCCCTATTTGATGGAGAGTAGAAGCTGCAGCAACTGATTCAATTTATTTGAAATTATGTTGCATATGTTTCAACTACGGGTGTGCATGGAGCAGTTCATAATCGATTTTAACAAAAATCGAACCGGTTTTCTTTTTTTAAATCCGATTTTTAATTTTCTAAACTGGTTTGAAACCATTTCCAAAATCGGTTTATGGTTTATAACCGGTTTTGATTGAAGATCGATTTTAATTCAAAACCGGTTATAAACCATAAACCGGTTATCAAGTTCAAAATCAGTTTTTTAACAAATTCAAAATCGGTTTTTGATGGATTGTGCTATTTTTATAAGTAGTTGTTTGTTTCTCTTGGTTATAGGTAGTTGACCAACTGTTTCTTGCAGGAATCTTCATTGTTTTGGAACTCTCCGGACGAAATGATTCTTATAGAAATTGTTTAACGTTGTTTTGAGAGTGATTGGTAAAAGAACAGTTGAATTATTATAAAATTTTAAAAAAAAATTGCTCTTTGTTCTCTCAAGATTTATGTTACTAAGAGTTTCATTTGAACTGATGGAGGAAGGTATAGGTAGGGGTGTTTAAAATGTTCAAAAGAACTAAACAATCCATAACCAAACTGCTCCACATTTTAAAAATCGGTTTTATATGAAACTGTATTAACTGGTTATTTACCAAACCATAAAAATAATTGGTTATCCATAACCAAACTTGTCTATAATTAAAGAACAAATAAGTAAATCCGTTGTGAGTTGTCCTTTTAATGGCGCTCTCAGAGATGTTAAGTCAATTGATTAATTTCGTTGCCATTTTCGTAATGATTTTTAACTTCATCTATGTCATTTCAAAGCCTTCGTCTTTATCATTTTTTTTTTGGGAAAAAAAGTTGTTACGTTACGTAAGTAATGCTTTCTTAGGATGCGACATTTCAATTTATGTGTACTTTTTTTAAATAAATATTTTCTATTTGAGTTGCTTAACTTTTTTTGCTATTTTATTGTTTGGAAGTTTGAGTCAATTGACTAATATAATAGGCATGATAAAAAATAATACTTATTTGTTCTTTAATTGTAGAGCAATTTGGTTATGAATAACCTTGGATAATCAATTATTTTTATGGTTTGGTAAATAATCAGTTTATAAAATAAAATACAGTTACATATGAAACCGGTTTTTAAAAATAACTGGTTTTTAAAATATGGAGCAGTTTGGTTATGGATCAGTTTGGTTCTTTTGGACATTTTGAACACCCCTAGTTTCAACGACATTTTTTTTTGTAATTTTGGTTTATTTGAAATGGTTGTAGTCATAAACACTTGAGATGTTTATTTATGATTTGGAGACATTGCAGATATAGCATACTACCATTTTTACTACTAGCAATTGATTGTATAAAAAAACAAGAGTGTACCATATAATGTATAAAAAAAGAAGAAGAGATTTTACCATATAAATTTCCCGGTAGTTTATTGATTAGCTTGGTCTTTACACATGAACTGATACACACAAGATTCAATTTTATGGACCTAATGTTAGTATATGGATGTCCTAGAGACAATCTTTTGATTAGATTAGGACATATGTGTACCTTTTATATTGTCGCAAATAAATCATAAGCACTCTTTATCCTGTTTCATATTTTGTCTCGATATAATTGTTAATATATTATATGAGTAACTAGATAAACCCCATGGAATAGAATGGGTATCTCTTGAGTATCTGTGATAAGATCACGATCATGAGGATTCAAGGATACCAGATGTTTATTCCTAATTTTATGTTCCTAGTCTAGAGACACTGAAAATGGGGATCAGTAATCTCGGGTAAGACCAGCACTACTTATCTACTTGTATACAGATACAAGGTAAAGACCTCATGAGCTACAGACATATAGAGATGTCTTAGCTAAAGTCGTGGGTGGATCTATAAGGGTATAGCTCGCACTGAACAGGCCCGGAAAAGAAAATCTATGAGGAAATCTCACATATAGTATCATTAGAGCAATCTCTTATTATTTGGGTGTGTCTTTCCTTAGACCGGAAGTTTTCGCCTAGACTGTGTTCTAGAAGGCATGTTTTGATTGTATACCTCGTCTGCCTGAAACATGGTGATTCATAGGTATACTTTTGGGCATGTCCTGAAAGAACACGAGCCTAAGGTGACAAGCTGAAGAAATTCGTCAAATCTCTGTGAAAGATTAGGTTATCTGTAAACCGGAGAAATCAAGATGATATTTACGTGACTTGGGAATCTATGCATAGTAAAGGAGATCATGAGATGATCTGTCTTTAGAGTCAGTAAATTAAAGACTCCCTATTTCAAGTTAAAGCTTACCCTAAACTGCAAGGGTTGATAAGTTTCCTCACCCTAGGTTTAATGGGAAGGTAACCGAGACGAAAAAAACATATAGTAACCAAATATATTTAATAAGATGATCATGTCATTAACCTAACTAGCTCTAGGGCAACAAAGCATTGTTATTGCTCTGTGTTGTCATTAAATGAGTTGTGGTCTTATTGAGCCCAAGCCCATTTATGTCAGTGGCTATGTTGGACCTAATGGGTCACACACTAACACCTTATTGTCTTGACATTATAGCATTAAAGGTTCTGGACCTAATAATGGTTGTTAGCCCAAGAAGACGTTTGGAAGCCTACCTAAGAAGGAAGGGGGCGCATGGATGGTGATAATGAGCTTGGATAGTTCAAGACATTATTAATTAATTTAAATAGTTAAATTAATTATCTAATATTTAATTTCATAATTTAAATTTTGAATTTAAATTTTGAATTTGAATTGACTATAGTAGTTTGTTTCATAATAAAAAGGAGAAGATAAGAGCTAGATTTGAATTTGAATTCAATTAGCATCTTATCATAATCATGTCCTTGATTTTAGGAGAGGATTTTATAGCTGAATGGGGCGCTCAAATAGGCTAGCCATATGATGGTTGTTAGACCAATAAATTGACTTTGTTGTCAGCCTTATTTTTTCTCCATGATTTGTGCGTTCCATGATCTGATTTTGGAGTGATTTTCTGACTCATAAATCAGCAGCATATAATCCTCCTTTAGTCTCCTTTTAAAGTGGAGTTCTCCTAAGGGTTTTAATATGAAAAATCTGCCACTTCTCCTACCATTCTATGTGCCACTCTTGTGTATTTTCTTATTGAAAATTAACTCATCTAAACACCTTGAAACCTTGCCTCCTCCCTCTCCATTAGGGACGCCTAGCTTGCCTCCCTTGGTGTTCGTTTGTGGCCTTGAAGAAGGGTTCTTCCGTCTTGACAAAGGGTGGTGTGGATCAACATTAGATGGCTTGTATCTTCAAGCCTCACCTTGATCATCTTCAAGTTTTGGAAAGCAAACAAGGTAACATCCATGTCCTAAAGCATGTTTCTTAATATGGTATGTGTAATTCCGCTTGAGAAAAATTTTGTTTTTCCCTCTCACATGCCTACGGCCTTCAAGGCCCTTTCTTTCACCTAATGCAAGAATTGGCTCACTAAACTTTACATTGTTACTAGTTCAAAAACTAATGTAATAGATCTATTTCTTAACTTACTAAATCTGCTCTTGTGCTTATTATACTAAGAGACAGAAAAATACACTAAATCTTTTCTGTCACTCTTGTGATTTTTAATATATTTGATCTTTTTTTTCTATTTTTTTGTTCTTATTCTAATTTTTTTACACATTTATTATTTTACTTAGACCTATAACACATTTGATTTTTTTTGCTATTTTTTATTTTAGTCTTTTATTAAGTGTTATAAGTTTTCATAACATTTAGTCTTATTTTCCTTTTTCTTTATCACTTTATTTTTTTCTTATAAGAAAGGTATAATAAGTATACTTAGTTAGTTTTCTAACAATATTGAAGAAAGGTGTGAATGAAAAAAACGACAGAGTTAAGTGACTAAAAAAAAGCACAAGGTGTAAATGTAAGTGATTCAAAATAATACTATTAATTTTTTTTTTAACTTTTCCCAAAATTTCAATTTAGAGATGATGCAATTTTATGAAGGCTCGTTGAATCTTAGACATGTCTAACTACTGATTTCAGTTTACCTTACAATTTCTCATTGATCAGCTTGTGTTTTCACTTGATAGAATGTCCTCGCTTCTCAACAGTACAATTATGACATTTGGTTATCCCTATATGGTAGACATTGTTGTTCATTGCAACTTTCCTAATCTTCTTTGTCCCAAAGGAAACTACCATGTGCTGCATGGACTTGGCTGACATCATGAACCATAACCTACTCTCACAATGAATCTCACTATGTAAGCTTACATTTTATTTTGCACTGTTCTAAAATGTACAATAAGCTGAGTATTTATTAAGTGCAAACATATATTTATCTTCAAATATATGGCCTCAAATTAGGTGACAACGTCTGGATATTTTATCTATTATCTTTTCATTTTATTTCATTACAGTCACTCCCTTTTATCATTTATAAAGCTTTCAAACATAGCATTGTTAAAGCCGAATGCAGTTGTGTCCAAATTGGGCTTAAACTAAAGGCCTCAAAATTTAAATTAGGATGACAATTTAGGTTTGGTTTCTGAAGGAATAAATTGTTTGGAAGCTGAAAGCAAATTTTAAGCACTAATAAGGGGTTGCTAAATAAGGGAAGGAAGCACAATGAAGTTAGTGAATATTTATTCAATATTGAGCGTCAACCCTACACTATGTGTGATATCAGGAATAATTATCTTATGTGAGACAGATTAATAATTATAGAGAAAACATTAGAATAGAGAGTGAGAAAATAATAATTATTAATTAATTTATAAATAAATAAAATTACCATTTTACCTATTCTTAAATTATATGTTTTAATGTATCCCTCTTTTTAAATCAGATATTAGTTTGTTCATACTTAATAATGTTTGGCCGGCACTTACTCAACTAAATAAGCAAGTTAATCGAATAATATCCAACGAATATTGAACTCGTTTGGATGAGTTTTTTTTCTTCAAAAATTACTTTTTTTCAAGAAAAAAAGCACTTCTCGTTTTTAGTTCGTTTGGATGTTTCCTTTTTAAAAAAGGAGAAGTCACAAAAAAAGTCAAAAACTTACTTTTTTTCAGAAACTAAAAATTTTAACTTCTAAGAAAAGCAGAAGTCAAAAGCCAAATATTTTTTTCAAAATCTAAATATTTTTATAAAAATATAAATAGCTTTAACTTTTATAAAATATTTTTAAAATAAGAAAATGATAAAAGTCACTTTTTCTAAAAGCTTAAACAAACGACCTCTAAATAGAGACAAATTAATATATTATTAAAAAAGACATATTAATATATAATTTGAGAATGATATTAAATAATAAATTGTTTATAACGTCGGGTGAGAAAATATAACCCACTTAACAAGTTGATGTACATGTGTGTCTCCCCACGGACCCACTGAACCGAAAGCTTCAGAAAGAAAAGTTGAATTTGGAAGTAATGGGTAAATTGGTGTGATGGGCTGTCGCCATTCCCCACAGGTTCTTCCCAAAACGACAGGCCAATTCCCTTTTCCCGAGCCCTGTGATGTCTGGTCCCACCTTTGTCGCCTTGTCGTTTGGACACCATTCACTGGGTCCTACCACACTAAACGCTCTTCTCATTTTTTTCGTTTCCATCTCTTTTTCTCACCTATCTTTTCTCATGTATTCGCGCCACGTCAACAAATTAAATTTAGAGTAAAGTTTTATTCATAACAAAAATTACGTCTCTATTTTTATCTCTTAAAAAAAAAACTCATATTTTAAAAATTAAATTGAGTTTTCATCGAATTTATGAGAAATCATATTTTTAAATAATTAAAATTATAGAAAGACCAAAAATTAATTTTTTTTAAAGAAAAAAAGTTAGAACCATATTTTTTTTTGTTAGAGATCCAAAAAGACTATACTCTTAAATTTATTAGTCAGATATTTTTTCTCTCTAAATTTATTAAAATACATCTTATCAAATAAACTTTAAATATATCTATTGTCTTCTAATGGCCCGCAGCAGAAGTTTACTAATTCAACCACCTTAAACTAATTTTATAAATTTTGCTTGAAAACAAAGAATGGCCTTCAACATGCACGCCTATATAATAAAAAGTCCAACTTTGTATACTTGTAGAAATAAAAAGGGATAGTTGCAAATAAGAATATTTAGATAAAATATTTAAAATAAATTGATTAAAAAAATTAAATATAAAATTTTACAAATAGGAATAATTTGTGTCATTTCTTAAGAAGAATAAACTAATAAATTAAGTTATTCTTAAAAAAAGTACTCTAATTCAATATTTAATTGGTCTAATTTTTTTTAAGGCATACATTTCTGACTAAATACATCTTATCAATTATTTAATTTTCTTCATAAAAGTAAAACAACTTCAATATATGCATATAGGTGATAGAAACAAAATACATTGTTTTAGTACATAAATGCAAAAAAAACAAATATGTACGTGGCAGCACATGGTTTGCGACTATCCCTCATATATCTCATGAGATGAAATCTTTTTCAATGTCGCGTGTCCAATTGCAATGGTGATTCGAGAGTGTACACAGAGAAAAACGACGAGAAAGAGAGAGAATCTAGAAGAAGGAGAAAAAATAGGAAAAGTACAATGAAGTTAAAAGCAAAAACATTGATGGAAGAACCGCACAAATCAGACCAAACCAGACATGTGGGGTCACACTGTCTTTTCTTTCCTGTCTCTCCGACACCCTCTCTCTCTCTCTCTCTCTCTCTCTCTCTCTCTCTCTCTCTCTCTCTTTCTCTTACCTTCCATCACCATTCCCACCTAAACCATTTATTGTACTCAAACACCCAAAACTTAATCTTCAAAATTCGCGAAACCCTTTGGCTTTGTTTTGCACAATTGATCATCAAAATCAGATTTTTTTTTCTGTTGTGAGTGGTTGTGGTAGTGGTGGGTCGATGTCAACTTTGTCTAAAGATGATAACTTGGTGCTCTCTTCTGAGGATTCTTCATGCCCAGATGAATCTGAGCTTGAATTGGGACTTGGGTTAAGCCTTTCTCACAACCCTGCACCTCCAACAAAGTCACATCATCATGCTAGAATCTTCACTGCTAAGGATTTTCCTTCTTCAGCAGCAGCATCACCATCCTCTTCTTCCTCCTCGGCCAACGTTACAGCTGGGACCAAGAGACCTGGTGATTCTCTTGTTGCTAATAACCGTCCCAGGTATATCATCTTAACATAATCTTCCTTTACTTGCTTTAATTGTTTTCAATAGGTTATGTTACATACTTGTTAATACAGTCTTTTATTTTAATTCGATCTTATTGAGTTTTTATGTGATATGGAATTATATTGGGTTTTGTACTCCTGTCCAAAATTCATCAATTTCTTTTTTAATTTGTGAATATATGAATCACGTGGTGTTACTTAATCTAAAGAATTCCATGGGCTAGAATGAGTTTGGAAAGTTCAAAGACTAATGATATTAAGGGGTTAATAGAACTCAATTTGATACTTTATAGTATTTAATCGGTTTAATTTTTTTTTTTATTATTCTTATTATGAGGTTACCATTTACAACAATTTTTCCCTATGAGAACTCATTTTGTTCCCGTATTGCTACAATCCGCAAGAGGGTTTAGTAAATAGTAAATAGTAACTATTAGGACGAGAGGTAAGGGTATTTACAAGTGACTATTTATGTATATATGATAAACTAGATCCATTTGGTTGCATACATGTGGAAGAAATTTTTTTCATAAATTCTCAGCACTGGAATAGTTTCATACTTCTGAAACCTGAAGAGAAAGATTGCTGTAATTTTCCTTGAACTTATCTGAAACTAAGAGCAAGTCATATTTAATTACAATATGTTTCAACATTTTGAAAATTTCATGGCTAATTTTTAACATTTTGAGAGGAGGGGAAGGATGGTGGTGGTGGTGGTATGGTGCAGTACCCCCGTAATTCTGGCCCTGTTTTAATTATGGCATGACTTTTCATCTGCTCCGTGGGTCATTTCAATTTCTTAATAGTACCTTTTATATGTTTGACAAAAGTAAAAAAGCAGCTGAACTTCCGGGGTTGGAGTTACCCATATAGTGTATGAAGTATACAGAGTTATTGATTTGCATCAGTAGACTAAGTTGTAGAATAATTTTCTTGCTTTTAAATTGTAATCCTTTTGCTTTTATCTAAAAGAACTGGTTTACAGTTTACTATTTCTCAACAAGAATTTTGCCATGTGCAAAAGAAACTTGTTTTATATTTTGATGTTCATGATTTTAATTTTTCTCAATGATGTCTGTGGTGTTGCTTTCCTTTTCTAGAAACAAAATGAATCAAATATTTACACATTTTATTCTCATTTCTTCACTGATGGGGTTGTCATTTCTGTTGTGATTGAATTTACCAAACAGTCAGGTAGTTGGATGGCCTCCCCTTCGAACATATAGAATGAATAGCTTTAACAGCCATGTAAAATCAACTGAAGCATTCAACTCTATGGCTGAGAAGACTAAGAGCAATAATACTGTGGTAAGGAAGAGTGCTGACATTGGCAATGATGATAACAACATTAATTTCAAAGAAAAAAGACACCTCAGGAGTTCCCTGATGGTCAAGGTAAATATGGATGGGATACCGATTGGAAGGAAGGTTGATTTAAGAGTTCATAGTGCTTATGAAACCTTAGCACAAACCTTGGAGGATATGTTCAATGCATCAACTCCTTTCATAACTTGCAAAGGTGAATTTTTCTGTCTTTATACTTGTAATAAAGAGAATGCCACTCCATTGAATTATGTCTTGTTTTCAAGATCACTGAGATTTTATCTGCATGCTGAATATTTTGTTGACTTTGTACTATTTCTTTCCTGTGTCCGCTTTAAATATGGCCCAATAATCTTTCTTCCTCTCTTCTTAACTTTGCAAATGCATATGTTGTGATTAACTCAAAATGGTGTTTTTTGAAGATTAATGAAAAATTAAAAACTGACAAGCATCTATGGATTATGTAGGTGGCTGCGATAGGGGTTTAAAGATTTAGTTTTCCTCCTTTTTCCCCTCATGATGTTAAGAATAGATTTGTTCTTTGTACTCCTTTTCTTCAGGCATGTCTCATTATTATGGTGCTGTAACATTGCGCTATTAAAATATATAAAAAAACCACCAAACAACAGCCTGTTTGTTTAAGATTCTCTTCAAATACAGTTTTCAAGACTGTTTGCTGGAGCTTTTATATGAAGCAACTATTTTTTACTTTTCCCAAACGCCTAGTGGAATTGGACAAAATGTAAAATACCATAATTTGATGCTATGTTTCCATTATTAAAAAAAGAAGAAGGGCCGACCCAGTTCAAATACCCACTTCGTGAGTGTCTGGGGAAGGGAATACTCTAGGCAGTCTTTCCCCTGCTTTTTGCAGAGAGGCTGATTCGAACCCGCGACCTGACACACCACGGCAAGCAAGCTTTTTCCATTATTAAAATAAGGGAAAAATAAATCTTATGTTGTAGGAGAATTCTAATCTAATGTCATAGATACATCAAGTGTGGGACCCACCTATTTAAAGAAAAACAAAAAACAAAAAAATGAGTGGCACACCTTTTTATGGTATGTGTAGGAAGGGTTTGTTTTCTCATGCAACATGAGAAAAACAAACCCTTTAAAATAATTCTTTTGTGCGTCATTTTTTCTATTTCTCTTGTATTTTGGTTTTAAGATAGGTGGTACCATTTAATTGTGTGTTTTCAATGTGTTGTATTACTTTTTTTCCCCAATTGTATTGACATCATTGTCAATAGGATCAAATGGGGAGGATCATGGCATTATTATTGGAGGAGAAAAACATTCGAAATTGTTGGATGGATCTTCCAAGTTTGTCCTCACTTATGAAGATAAGGAAGGAGATTGGATGCTTGTTGGAGATGTTCCTTGGGGGTAAGTAATTGGTCCGTAGTTTATTATTAAATCTGTGATGTTATCACTGATACCACTGTATATTTGCTAAACAACTATTTTATTTTATAAATGTATTGTGAAATAGTACATGTAATGTTTAATTTGGTCAGGCAATTCTGAAAATTGTATCTTTGTGCTAAGAAGTACACGTAGGAGTGCAGTAGGCTATCCCATGATCTATATCCAGTTTCTTGAACAAGGAAAAAATATTAACTTGTAGTGTTTAACTTGTCTTTGACTTTTACGATGTAATAGTGAAAATCAATTAGGATCTTGTTTTCTCTGCTTTAATATTGATCTATCTATCTTTTTCAAATTGCAATAGGATGTTCCTTAGCTCGGTGAGGAGGCTAAGAATCATGAGGACATCTGAGGCTAATGGACTTGGTAAGCAAATGCATTATTATTTCTAACACAACTTACCCTAAATATTTTTCTTTTACTAATTGTAGTTTACATATTTGCAGGACCAAGATTGGAAGAAAAGAACTGCAGACAGAAAAGCAAGCCCATATAGATATTGTTTTCATGGCTAAGGATAAGGAGAACTTATGGCCTTAAGTGTAACACAAATAGAACAGGAAAAACAGAAAGAAAATTAAAGGAATACTGCAAGTAAATGGATTTTGAGATTTAAATGATCAAACCTTGTTTTTTTTTTTTTTGCTTAATGAATCAGTGTCTGTTTGTTTAACTTCTCTTGGTTTATTTGTTACTGCCTCTCTATCCCTCATTACTTGGAGGGTGCAGGCATCATAGATATTGATGTAATAATGATCATACAAGTTACACTGTTTGTTTATGCTGTAAATGTTGGATGCTTGCTAACTTTCTCAGCCATCAAATTTTGATTGAAATTTCTTTAACTGCTATTGTAATTCAAGTTTCTATATTTAGGAATTATTAGTTTGGTCATATTGATTATCGGAACCATAATTTTTTTTTTTTTTTAATTGTAAGACAAATAATGCTTAGTGAAAACACGGTCCCAAGTGATTTATGGTTTTAGGTTTTAGCTTTTAGACAAAGCTAAAGTGTGTGTCAAGATCTGTTTCTCATCAATCTTGTGGTCAAGAACTTAAAGCACAAGCAATTTTGTGGGTTTAAAAAAGAATGCTTGCCGGGAATGTTGACCTAAATCCATCCCTTATTGTGACACTCATTTTGATGCAGATACCGTTTGATTTAGACAAGCACAAACTGATTGTTAATAAGAACTCTGTTGACTTCAGGGAATGTAAACTATTTTATGTATATGCATAACACACACACATGACAAAAGAATTCAACCCATAAAAAGTGTTATTCAAATTATAATAGGTACTAGGTACAATTGTTTTATCTGGTTAAATATATGCCTCTTCACCAGAATCATAATACATTGAAAAAAATTATTTGCAACAATTAATCTATTTTAAGAACAACGGTGAACCACTGAATTGATTACAAAATTACAGTAAATTAACAAAAGTACAGCTCTAAGTACAATGGAAGAGTATGTTTAATGGCATGGAACTCCATTTTTGGTTCCTACAGAAGGCCATTAACTGGTGATGTGCTAATGACTGGCATTTCCTTGTAAGCTGCAAATGTTTCATTGTTCCTACCACTTTTTCTCCGAGGCTTTGCCTCTCCAAGCATCATTATAACATCCCTCATGGAGGGTCTGTCCTTGGGGAGCTTGGCAGTGCAAAGAAGTGCTATTCTTAGAACTAAAAGCATCTCTTCTTGAACATGCTTGCAGTTTCCTACATTGGGGTCTAATGCTTCTTCTGGAGATTTGTTGTCGATCTTCTTCCTAATCCACCCTACAATGTCTATCGATTCTCCAAACTCCGGATCTAAAGGTCGCTTTCCTGTGAGAAGCTCCAACAGAACTACTCCATAACTGTAAATGTCTATCTTTTCATCCACCTTCAAGGAGTATCCATATTCTGCCAAATAATAAAGCACTGAAATGGTTAGAAATGTGAATCTTGTACATCTAAGAAAGAAGAAACATCTCTTCACAAATATGAATATAGGCAGTCTTCTCTTCTATGTAATTTGCTGATTGAAAGTTATGCTCTTTGAGCTTTTAACTAAGCTCTTAATTATTATGAAAACCAAAGTAGTTATTAAACTGAAAAGTAAGATGTATGAACTAGTAACTCACCAGGGGCAATGTATCCATAGGATCCAGCAATCATGGAGACTGTTTCATTCTTCCTGATCATCATCTTGGCTAAACCAAAGTCTGCTATCCTTGCCTCAAGATTTGCATCAAGCAGTATATTATTGGACTTAATGTCTCGATGGATAACTGGTGGATGACAATCATGGTGAAGATAAGCAAGTCCTTGTGCAATTCCCAGAGCTATGTTATACCGGGAAACCCAATCTACAAGCAATCTTACTGCTTGTTTACCATGCAAGGCATCTCCGAGGTTTCCATTGTGCATAAATTCATAAACTATCATCACATCAGTGTCATTATAAAGAAAGCCTAGTAGTCTTACAATGTTCCTATGCCTTAGCCTCCCTAAAAGATTCACCTCTCCAACAAGGTCATCACTGTTTCCTACTTCAATATCAGATCCTGATCTCCACAATTTTTTTACTGCCACAACTGTACTTGATTGTGGTATCTCAGCCTTATAAACAACCCCAGTTGCACCCATCCCAATCACATTTGTTTCCTTGATGCAAGATAAAATGTCAGTACTTGCGAAATCAAGCCTCTGAAACGCCATCAATCTCCAGGGCCATCCCTTTCTACCCCTATAAAATCTTTCTCGGAAGCACAATCCATCAGTGTACCACCTTGTGTATAAAGATCTTGCCACCAAAGCAGCAACCCCAATGGCTAAGATTGATAATATTCCAATGATCAATCCTGCAATGATGTTCTTTGCATGAGACCTCCCATGCCTTAATGAATATGCAGATGCTTGGCCACATGGAGGGAGGACACCACCACATAGGCCAGCATTGCCCACAAGATCATTTGGGTTTACTGATCTTAACACACCATTTACTGGGACAGGACCATCTAGTTTGTTGTATGAGACATTGAATGTTTCAAGAGCTGGAGACATACCAAAGCTTTCAGGTATTTGACCAGTGAGAGAGTTGTTAGAAAGATCAAGAATGGCCAATGTAGGCATGCTTGCTATTGCTCTTGGGATTTCACCAGTCAATTGGTTGTTCTGTAGGCTCAATTTCACCAATTTCTGACATGAAGCTATGCTTGCTGGAATGCTTCCAGAGAAACGATTTGATGAGAGGTTAAGGTCTCCAAGTGAGGGACTGTCCTGGAATTGGTCTGGGATTTCACCTTCCAAGTTGTTGTTGGAGACAATGAAAGTTTGCAGATTTGGAATGGAAATAATGGTGGAAGGAAGAGAAGAATGGAGGTTGTTTCTGGAGAAATCAATGAAAGAAAGGGATGTGGAAGAAGCAATGTCATCAGGAATTCCACCAGTAAGACTATTGTTAGCCAATTCTAATCTCTGAAGCTTCCCAAGCTTACCAAGACCAACAGGTATTGTCCCAGAAAGAAAATTGTTCTGAATTCTAACACGAACAAGTGAAGGACATGTTGATAGGCTTGTTGGAATTGGACCCAAGAAGGCATTATTGAAAAGTATAAGCTTGGTGAGATTGCCCTTGGTGCAAAGTGTTTCAGGAATCTCACCAGAAAGTGAATTGGATGATACATCCAACCACTGCAGTGGTGAATTCTTGCCAAGGTTACTAGGCAATGGCCCTGACAAGGAATTGTTCCATAGTTCAAGCACCATTAGTTGAGGCAAATCCCCAAGGCCAGAAGGCACAGGACCAGATAACTGGTTGCGCATGAAGTTCAGAAGCTGTAAATTCTTCAGCTGACTTATTTCATCTGGAATATTTCCTGATAACATGTTGTCTGAGAGATCCAGCAGCACCAATGAAGTCATGTTTCCAATTGCCGGTGGAATCTTGCCTTCAAAATTGTTCATGTATAAGAAAACTGTATTCAATAATTTGAGCTTTCCCAACTCAGCTGGAATTTCACCACCAAGATTGCCTTCTGCTAAATCAAGATACTTTAGCTTGGTTAGATTTCCAAATTCTGCTGGAATCCCACCTTCAAATTCATTGTACCCAATGATCATACACTCCAGTGATGAAAGCTGTCCTAGTTCTCCTGGGATTTCCCCAGTGAGATTATTCCCAGATAGACCAAGGAACTTCAACTTGCTCAAGTTACTGAAGGATTTTGGAACTGACCCTTCAAAGAAGCTGCCTCTAAGATCCAGTGTCTCTAAGGAAGAGACATTTCCAAGGTCCTCAGGAAGAAAACCTGAGAAATTGTTGCTGGATGCGTTTAAGGTCACAAGTCCTGATGTCTTTCCAAGGCCTAATGGAAAATCACCAATGAAGAAATTCTGGCTCACATCAAGACTCTTCAGTGTGGTGAGATTGGCTATGGATTTTGACAATGATGAAGAAAATCCATTGCAGCACAAGTTGAGAGAAGTGAGACTTTTTAGCCTTTGTATCTCATTGGATACACTTCCACTCAGATTCATGTGGGAGAGATCAAGCTTCTCTACAGCTCCAGCTGAATTGCACTTGACACCAGTCCAGTTGCAATGAACTGCATCCTTCCCTGGTGCTTTGTCCAACAATTTCCAATCATGTAGCTTATTCAACGGATCAATGAGACCTGATTGTATAGAAAGTAAAACAGATGCTTCATCATTCGTTGCAGCATCAAAACCACAAGAGAAACAGGAAATATAACTGAAGAATAAGAAGAAGAAGAACTGAGTTTTCAGCTGCATCTTGTTCTTCTTCTGCTTCATCAATTTCTTAGTTGTCTACCATTTGCACTCTTTACTGAAGGGTGATGATGTGGGGAATGGATAGAACACTGACAGAGAGTGATATCTCTAATTTTTGTGGGAGTAATTGAAAGGACAAAGGAAGATGGTTAATGTAAATGATTCGATGTATAATAAGGCTAGTATAAGAATAAACCATTGATTAGTTTTGGTCATTTTCAAGGGTTTGTCAGGTTTATGGACTGGTATTTCAAAGCAGATAGAAATGTTCACTTAAGGACAGTGAAGCTTTGGACTTTATTGGAAGTTCCTCCGACATAAAACATGGGAGAGAATGTGACCCCTTGTTACTGGTTTTGTTTCTTCTTCTTCCTTTATGTGTTATCAACTTATCATTGTCAATTTGAAGGAGGAATAATGATGCAGCAATTGTACTTTTTTATCAAAAACAATTGTTTCTCTCATATTTGTTTATTATGAACCCCTTTTTAAGGCAATTACATTCTTGCATAAAAGATTGAGAATAAAGGAATGAAAGAATTTATACCTTAAGGATTAAGTGGATAGATCGGGTTGTTTATATATAGTTTCACCCCATATTAAGTTTTTGTATTCCTTTTCTAGCTAGGTAATAAATTATATATAATGATCATTTCACAATCAATTTGGCAATCTATGATTGAGATTCAATCTGCTGTGAGAAATGAGAAAAAGTAGTTAGAAAAAAGTTACAAAAAATATTACTACGGTGCTACTACATAGTTAAAGAAACTTTATAACCTCATTGAGCTTTTATGTGCTTTCAGATCAGAACCTTTTCTTTTGGCGTGTTAATAAACAGTATCTATATCTAAACTAAAAAGCATCTTGCCAGGCCAGTACTTTCAATAAAAATATTCATTGAGCCACTTTAAGTGCTTTGCATGATTGTGAGAGTTGAATTTCAAGAAGATTTGAAGGGCTACTTCTAGCTATGAAAAGATTGAGAAATGATGTATAAGTGGCCCAACTAACATATGGTTAAAGATTGGATCCACCAAAGCATTGATGTATTTGTGATTATCTTAACATCAAAATCCAAAACTAAACCATGTGATAATGGGAATCTTTTTAACAAAAAAAGAGTAATGTGTATATCCATTAAGAAGAGCAAAAGAAGGAAGGAAGAAAGGAAGAGACAGAAGAGAAATAGGAAAAACATAAAAAGATGAAAAGGAAAAATCAGAACCATTATGATTTTAGCCTCATAATGTCAATTATTCATTATGATTAGAGAAGGGGAACCTTTCCATGTTACATGGCGAAAGAAACATGAAAATAAGACAAGTTCTACCCTCCATTAAATTAAAAAAATAAATAAATCAAAGGGCCACAAAAATGATTTTGAGATATTCATAAAACTAGAGCATCAGTTACAATATGAACTAGAGTAACATACACTCAAATACTCATTTGTGACTTACTAAAAGCATATATGCAAAGGAACCATCCAAAAAAGGAACCCAGCAATGTAACAAAAAAATTTCTAGCTCTACAATTTGATAGTACAAACTACAAAACCAAAAATCCTCAAATGAATCCGGGAATTATTTATCCATGCTAATTTCTGAATTTTTTTTTTTTTTTTTTTTTGAATACAAATAAGAAGTAGATGAAAGTAGGGATGCCCTTAAGAATGGAGAATAAATAATTAGATGAATTAGCAAACAGAAGGAAATGGGATGCACTCAATCAATCATGGTCTGAGCCCACCAACTGCCACTTCTTTCAGATCAAAATTCTTTCTTTTTTGTTTTTACACTTTTCTCTCTTTCAATATTCACATGCACACATGTGCCATGTTGGATTTTATTAAGTGATAATATCACTGCCCTATCTTTCTATTGCTTGTAACACATTTGGCACCTATGCATGTACTAAAAAAAACTGATGGAACCCATGTGAAATAGCAGCTTCCTAGTGAAGTACATCTTTCTTATTATTGGACAGAGCCAGTGAGGATTTCAAATAATGAATTGGCCACATTGAATTATTTGATGCTTGTTCTTTCTAATATACCCTTATTTCATTGTGGGAATCCAAGGGGTGTTAGAATGAAGGGGATGTTGAAAAATGAAAACTTTGCTTACGTGCATCCACGTGCCAAGGAAAATCACTACCAGCCTTTTATCATTTGAAAAATGAAAAGAAAAAGAAAGCCCATATTACTCACAGCAAAGAGATGCTAAAACGGGATCATAATGGTCCTAATTGCACGTGTACATGCATGTTGTTGGAACACATATTGGTTTTCCGAAATTATTTTTCCTTTCCTTGATCAAAACCTTGATATGTGTTCTGGGCTTGCTTTACTTTGCATATTATTATCTACATCTAAGAATATACAAGTCAGATAACACATTCTCTTCCGGATGGCCCAAACACTGAAGCGACTCAACTGTTCAGGCTCAGTCCTTATCTCCAACCCACACGTCAGCCCTAAGGGCTGACGTGTGGACCCTCTCATCCCCCAACGTTGCAGCACGTCCAAGGGATACACCGAAGTGTCCCATCTTGGGACGCTAACCCCCAAAGGCGATCGCCACAGGCACCTTAAAGGAAAACAACCCTTTGCCCAGTGTTGACATCGCCAGAAGCAGAGGGCGCAGCGCTGCCACAATGGCAGCTCCAGCACGCCTAACACTGCCATCATGAGAGTAAACCCTAAGGAGGGTTGACCCCTTCCTCACGAAACCACCCCATTTTCCCTATAAATAGCCCCCAAGGGCACACCTTGGAGGTATCTTATGTATCGTTACATTGCCCATTTACTTATAATCATATTGTCATCTTTACTTATCCCTTGTTGATTAACTGCTATTACTTTGGTCTGTACTTGTGCTAAGGGTATCATCCATACAGTGACTCATCCCCAAAGAGAACATAGTGGGCTTATAGATCCCAACGGTACACATTCCATGAATTTTATACTTTCGGACTAAGAAGCCATGTGTATATATATAGCGAGAGATATGTACATATGATCATAACCTCACATGTTTCAGGCCCATTAGGTGTTGGGTCTCAATTTGGTTTACCATTTGTTTTTTAAAGGGAAAAGTTCACCAATGCCCCTGTAGTTTGTTTCAGAATCACCTATGTTTATGTGGTTTTTTTTTCTATCACATATGTTCCTGTGGTTTGCAAAAGTGTATGTGTTTTTATCACATATGCCCCTGTGGTGTTTTATTTTTTACAAAGCACATGAGCATATGTGATAAAAAAAATCACAGGGATATAGGTAATTTTGAAGCAAACCATGAACTTTTCCCTTTTTTAAAATATACTTGACCAAGGAGAGGGGGAAAAATTGAACCCATGAAATTGAATATGCTAATACAGTAATCAGTGTGTGCTATTGGTCTAATTGATTTTGGTTAGAAATTAAAGTATGACTCTTTCTAATACACACTAAATCTTTGAAATTACAAAAAATTGGTGAACATAAACTACGATCAAAATGCGTTTGTGATCAGTATCACAAAACTCGTGTGCAAAAATTAAAGGATGCTTGTAGATAAGAAAAAAATGAAAGAGAGAATAGATATAACGTCCGACCGCTTCAAGAATCAATGACGATTCCCACATACTAACACGAGACTTTTCAGTGTGTTTTTTCCTCACTCGCCCACTTCTCGGGAAAACTTCCCAGGAGGTCATCCATCCCAGAATTGCTCCAAGTCAAGCACGCTTAACTGTGTGGAGTTCTTCCGATCCGGGTTACCGAAAAGCAGATGCATCTTGTTTGTATAGGTAGTACCAATTAATTCTTATAAGCTATTCCAAACTGTGCAGTCTCATACTTGCACAGTCTTTGGAATCCCTTGGGATGTTACATGCCCACCAGCTTCCGCCTGGTTCGTCCTCGAACCACACCGTACTGGAAGAGAGGCCTACTCTAATACCACTTGTAACGCCTGACCGCTTCAAGAATCAATGACTATCCCCACATACTAACACGAGACTTTTCAGTGTGCTTTTTCCTCACTCGCTCACTTCCCGGGAAAACTTCCCAGGATGTCACTCATCCCAGAATTGCTCCAAGTCAAGCACGCTTAACT
Source organism: Gastrolobium bilobum (assembly GCF_033153095.1). NCBI lineage: Eukaryota > Viridiplantae > Streptophyta > Magnoliopsida > Fabales > Fabaceae > Gastrolobium > Gastrolobium bilobum. The sequence goes on from NW_026896058.1 coordinate 124,009, forward strand.
GTGGAGTTCTTCCGATCCGGGCTACCGCAGATGCATCTTGTTTGTATAGGTAGTACCAATTAATTCTTATAAGCTATCCCAAACTGTGCAGTCTCATACCTGCACAGTCTTTGGAATCCCTCTCTTTCGGGTGTCAATTCGATTCATTCATGCATGTAACCCTCCGCTGGAAGCCTGTCAGGAGCCGCTCCTTGTCGTGCCTCTTTGCACCGGCGATCACTCCCTGCCCTCGTCAGCGCTCGAGATGTTACAATAGACACAACAAGCAATCTTATAGTTCATTTTTATTTGTCTTCCATTTCGTCTTAAATCTTCAATGTCTGTTAGAAATATGATATCAAGATATAAAATCATTTATCTGCTCTTATTATGAAAATATAAACCTTAACCTCTTGAGAAATTTTATTACATGACAATATCATTAATTTTTGGTCATATGTTCTAGTTATGTCACAAGAACAAAACTGAGTCTAGGGAGGTGTATTGGGTTGAGATTTTAAAAGATTTTAATGGATTATTTTTGGATAAAAAACTTCATTGGTATTCAATTAGGATTTTAAAAAATTATTTTAGCGTCCGTCCAAATCCGGTGGGATTCAGTCAAGATTTTAAACAAAAGAAAAACAACCTTGTGCTATTCAAAAATCTGATGATTTTAGTGAATTTTCTATTCGTATGAATTTCGTGAGACTTTTTAGTGAGAAGTAAAAATAGGATGCCTCTCCAACAATCTCACCCTAATTCCTAAGATTTTTTTAGATTTCTTTATTGCAGTGCTTCTTCGTTTGGCGGGTCGACTAGATTAAAATCGAGTTCCACCACATGAGCTTTGTCAAAGCTCAAAAACAGCATATTTTTAAGCGATTTTTATCACAAAACAACCCAGAAACAACAACCAAACAAAATTCTAATCTAATCCATCACAAAAATAGAAGATTTTTGAGAGCTTTTTAAAATTAAAAAAATAATTTTTCAAGTTATGGGTCGTGATTTTTCTTAGCACAAAAATGTGTGATTTTTGTATTAAAAATAACATAAAACAATGATAAAATAACTCGGAACAAAAACCCCTAAACCAATTTTCGTTTTAAATAAATGAAACGAGATTGATTTAAAGAAAAATTGAAACTTTCGTAATATGAATCCTATGTTTCGTAATAATACATTTATGAACGAAATTCTTTCACTATAGGAAACCATTTCAAACATTTTTTTGTCAATCGATCACTAAAATCTTATTTTTCAAAAGCACCAAAGCAATTTAAGGTTTCAATGTATCGATTGAAAATAATTTGAGAAATTTTTTAAACTTTAATGTAATAAAATCCAAAAATTCATATTCGTAATTTTCTTAGAATACATGCATATGATATGTTTAGAAAACTCTTATCACATAGAACAAAAGTCTCAAGTTTCCAAGATCAATAGAAAAAAATTTCAAATGAAATTTTATCATGAACTTTAGTAGGATATCAAGTTATATCAATGCATTTCTTTGTTATTTTTTTGTATCAATTCATGTAATTTTGAATGTTTGTTAAAAATTTATATATTTTTTAAAATCTTATAAATTCATATTGTTCTTTTAAATCTTATAAATTCTATTAAAATCCTCTTAAATCCAATCTTATAAAAGCTTGATTGTAAAAAAAAAATCCTTAAAGTAACTACAATTATAATTAGTCTTTTAAAATTTATAAAAAGAATTATCTCAAAATTATATTTTAAAATCCGAATTCAATTAACCCCAAAGAGGAGCAAGAAAATTAGACAAGCCTTATTGGGCGGCCATTTTTGGGTTGAAACTGTATAATCTTATGGTTTATCATTAATGGATCAATCTGTATGTGGTGTGATACAAGGAGCATGGATTCACTTTAGCCAATCATAATTCATGCAACGTGTATCATTCGTGGGCTGCCATGTCAGCATCTTCCGTCGATTGTCACAACTCACAAATCTGATAACTCTCACACACACAAAATCCTTTGCAAAAAAGCAAAGAATTATCATCACAAGTGAATGGCTGTCTTTGTTACACGCTACACTTTTTTTTTTGGACCACAATTTTTCTTTCTGTAATGACCATTAGAGAGAGAAGTGTTCAACACTGCTTTCCTCTACTCTCTTTCTTGCTGGCAATGGCTACTCTGCACTCTCTTGCATTGTCCTTTCCACTCTCCAATTTACTTCAGAAGCCACGTTCATACTCAGGTACAACCACCCTCTCAAAACATATCTCCCTCAACATAGCCTTTTTATCTTCTTTTTTTGTTTGGGTTCTTGCTTAATCTATGAAGTGTGCAAAGACTAGAGTTTTAGACTTTTTTCAAGTAGGGGTGATGAAATTAAGTTGGACATTTTATGGGCTCCCATTGAATTTGATAATAATTGTGTCAGATAAAAGATTCATTTTTTTCCCTCTTCAGTATGCTTGGGAATTCAACTTGTGGAGTTATCAGTAATGGCTGGTTCATCTAATGTTCTACACCTGAAATTCTGTAATTTCATTCAGATTAATTTTGTGGGGTTTAAGGCCTTACGGATTTTTTTTCAACTTGGTTGTTGGTAGCTGGGTTTGCCCCTATTACAAGACAGTTAGCATTCCAGCATGCCAAATAAGAAAAACAAAATGAGGATAGCATTCTTTTCTTTTCTTTTCTTTTCTTTGTTTTTGCCCTATTTTTTCTTGACAACATAAAATTCCTTATATGATGCTTCATTTCTCCTTATACCATAAAAGTTTATAATTTCAAAAGTTAAGCAATAAAATTATTTCTTGCAGTGTGAAGTATTTGGGAAAATAATTTAATATAACTTCCACCTTTTGACCGTAAACACATTGATAGACCAAAATGTGTGGTGTTCTTGAAGATGTGCAAAGAGGTGATGATATACCCATGTTGTGGAGAAAAGGAATAGGAGAACCTAGAACATACAATTGATAACAGAACTTGCATGTTCTAATGTTATTTAGTATTTGAAGTAATCTTAGAAGCCCATTTAGTTTCCAGCTAACATGCACCATTTTATATATGTGTGTAGAGCAATTTCTTGTATCATCTTCCCTTGATCCCAAAGTGTAGAAATCCTTTGAAGATATATATATGCTTTCTTAGAAGATGTTTAGCGCTAGAAGAATAAAAAATTATGCTTATGATCTGATGTTCATGGTGAACATAATAGTCTCTTTGTTTATGCAGTCCCATCTTCCATTGTCCATCGAAGTACACACTCCTCATTCAATGGTCAACGTTTACAAACATCATGTTTGAGGTTACCTATGCTAACACAAAATACTCCCATGAGCATGCCTGTTATCATGATGGCCAAACCAACAATACAGTTCATTCAAGGAACTGATGAACAGACAATACCAGATGTGAGGCTAACTAAATCAAGGGATGGAACAAATGGCATGGCTATTTTCAGGTTTGATCAACCCTCAGTTTTTGATTCTTCTGGTGAAGTAGGTGATATCACAGGTTTCTACATGATTGATGAGGAAGGGATCCTTCAGTCAGTTGATGTAAGTGCTAAATTTGTCAATGGAAAGCCCTCAGGAATTGAAGCAAAGTATGTAATGCGGACTCCACGGGAGTGGGATAGATTCATGAGATTCATGGAGCGATACTCTAATGCAAATGGTTTGCAATTCATAAAAAAATGAGTTAATGTGCTAACTTTTTCTTTCTATTCTTTTGCCCTTTGTCAGAGAAGTTTGTTTTCTGTAATATAGGCAGATAAAACTTGAGTTAAATGCTAAATTGGCACGAATGTAATTTCAATTCACGTACACATATCCTTTCTGACACCCAAGTTCTTATTAAATTTTGCTTGTCCTGCAGCTGCTAAGTTGTCATGTATGCTCATTATGCGATGACTTTTATTGTTTTAAATAAAGGCAAACTTTGTCAAGGAAATATAGTATACTCAGCATGCTGCATGGTAATTTTCTTAACTTGTTTTGTTGGCAACTGAGCTCCCAAGAGGAGTTTATTTGAGTCAGGGGTTCAAACCCTGTATCAAGCAAATTCTTGAAAATTTTTGAGAAGGGGCAAACCGGAGCAGTGGTTTGCAATTATGTAAAGGGTAAGGCAGCGTATAAGGATTTTTTGCACCCAACACTCGCTAGTCGAGTTAACTGGGAGTGGTTTTGTTTTGTTTGTGATCCTTCTACTTAATAGTTTATTAGTGGGTGTGTATTCACCTTGTCATTGTAGAATGTTTTTGCCTGACTGATGGGAGAGGAAAATAGCAGGGGATGTATTGGCAATATTTTAGCATGTTTGATGGATGCAATCTTATACGTCTCTATTCCTTTAGAACAAGCACTAGTTCCAAATATTTTTGTTGGGTATTAGACCCTGCTAGGGCTTAGGTGAAGTCCCACCACTAGAGTGATTCCTAAGGAATCTTCATTAGGAGGTCTATGGAGAGGGAGGGGGGAGTGGAATGTGAAGGGATGTTGAATCAAGAACTGTTTAACCCTTAATTGAAAACTTGTAAGTAAATGTCCCAATTTAGTGAGCTATGCTCACGGGACAGGACGCAATTCATATCAGTTAGAATTGACATGAATCACATCAATGCTGGACTAGCTGTTATGAACAGACACTGGCTTCGTTTACTCTTGTAATGCATGATCACTTACCAATGCCGTGGTTCTGATACATGCCAAGAGTTATCTCAAAATATTACAAAAGTCCAATTTCATTCAATACTAAAACAAAAAAACTATGGTGATACATGTGGATCGACTATCGAGCCTATTGGTCTTGTTCAGCAGAGGTCTCAAGTGACCTCAGATAAGAAAAGCATGTTTTTTCCTTTTCATTGATCATTTTTCCCATGTTGACATACTCTTTGGTTACGAAATGTCCTACACATTGGACAAATCAAAACCGTGTTCAGCAGCGTGATGGCCTGGGCCAATCTGAATTGATTTTGAGCAATGCATCAGGATTAAGGAGTCAACGGTTTTAATTATAACCAACTTTAATTTTTGCGTTAATTATAATTATATGTGTAGCATCACACTAAGTACTTTAAGTAGTTAATTACACAATAAAATGATTATACTTGAATCGAAGATGACAGACAGGAGTATATTATACGCAGACACGCAGGAAGGGTTTTTCAAACGGGGCAAACAGAGTACTAACAATGCCAATTGCCCAGCACTGCCACCTATGAAGTTTCATTAAGGACAAAAGTATCATTTAAATGTTAAACGAATTGTCTAGGAAGACACTTTTGGTATTTATCTCAAATTATGATTAATCATTTCATCAAAGCGAATCTCAACATCAATAGAGTTCATTTCATTCCTATCAAAGAAAGAAATGAAGAGTTACATACTTCAGAGGATGATTTTACAGTAACTTCTTTTCTAAAACCGATTGACAGTCATTTGGCAATAAATAATATCAACTGGACAGTGTATTCTGCAATACCATAGAATTTCAAACTTAAATTAATCAAATGGTAGCTTTCAACATGCCTACCGATTTTTTGCCCCAAAAATGGGAATTATACAAACCAGAAGCAGCAGGTGTGCAAAGAAACAGCTCATAATTTTCTCTAGTTACATCGATTATAAGTAGCAGCACAAGATAATCCATTCACGCAGGTATATACTGTAAAATGAGGTCACCCAATATACTAAAATGAATGTACCGTTTAAACTACGAAAAAGGGGACCAGGCAATCAAACAAATGGAAAAGAAGATAAGAGTAAGCTATTTATTTTCATGAAAATTACCAAAAGAAAGCAATCAAGCCAAACCTCGATATAAGGTCTCAAAACATTTTCACGTAGCACTGATGCATCGGTGAAATTCAATGGTTAAACTTGTTCAAGTTTACCATTAACCATAACAAAATTGTTTATATTTCCTATATGAATCAAACGAACAAAAATATTACATAAAAGAAATTATTAAACCTCGCAAAATGCATTAGAGGAATCACTGAGGAGAATACATGAAGCAGAAATCAGAAAAACCTATTTAACAAAAATGTGTCAAGCAAAGAATCTGTCTCCAAGGTGGCGGTCTTCAATCAGGAAGCCCGCTCGATATATTTGGACACAAAGTTCAGCAATAAGTTCACAGCAAGTCCCCAGCAATAATTTGCAATTCTTCCCCATTTCAGGGAAAGCATTTCTGAGGCTGCATTAAACCTCAATTCAGCACCCTGCACATAATTTTTTCCCCTTCCTTTTATGATTCATTTCTTTGCTCATTCTTCCAAGAATTTTTTGCAGCTTCAGCAGAGGATTTACTGGAATCTTCACTACCATCCTTTGGTTTCGAGAAGAAAGGATCCCATTCATGAGGTCCTACCTCATGCTTTCCCTCGTCCAACAAAGCATATTTCCAACTGTTCTCCTCAATGAAGTTGTCATCTTTACGGCCTTCAATAATATCCTTCCTCAAATTTGTAACCTTGTCAATCACAGCTTGTACAGAAACATCAAATGCATCTTTAAGAGTATCTAATTTAGAGCGAGGGTCAGCATATACTAGTCTTGGAATGAGACTAATGACCTCTTCTCTCATGATTTTCACTTGCTCGTGAGGTATCTGACTTAGCCTTTCCTCTATACCGACATTCCTCTTACGAATATCATTCTCCGGAATGAAGACAGAATACCTGGTATAATTCTTAGGAAGATGCCAAGTATATTGTGTATATGCTGAACCTGGATGGAAGAAGACAGGTATACAACCAGCCAACATTGAATCAAAAGCAGATCTCCGCGTGTAGGAATCACCCTGGGGCTGCAAGCAGAAAAGTGAGCTTTGAAACATCTGCATTATGCTGCTGGGAGAATGACATTTGCTTTCGCCAAAGTCACATTCCAACAGCTTACAAACCCGTGACCTTTTACATTGGTCAATTAACTGACCCCTGATTGATTTGGGGTTGCCAGGACGGGGAGCTCCAGCAAAGGAGAAGAGCCACTTCCTCTCTAATCCCCTCATTCTGTCCTGCCACATGAACACATCAGCATCTTTTGCAGGGTGGAAGTATGTAGGATATGGAATCCCAAAATCATTGGCATTCCAGGGGCTGGACTCAACCACGAGCATGGACATATTCTTTGCTGCTGGTAAAAACAGAAGCTTATTGCCCCAGTCTGATTCTTCATCAGATAATCTCCTGAAATCCCACGTTATCCTTCCTGCAACAAGAAAATGGTCTCTACCATTCATTATGCTCCATTCTGGCCTCTTCACAAGCCAGTCAACCAGATCAAGCGAAGCTGCATCCCTCACTGAAATATTATAACCCCAAAGATAACGTGCAATGTCCAACCCAGCATAAAAGGGTACAAAAACTGCAGCAGCAATAGAGGAATCCTTTGTCAAGCACTCATACTGCTTCATCCGATTTCCGAAAATCACATCAACAGCAAACTGATTTGTAGCATACCAGCCGGTATCAGAGAACACCCCTTCAACATTCTCAAGGGGAGGACCAAGGCCAGCATTGGTGGTGAACTTACACATATTAGTCCAAAGACTCAAAGTCTTGCACTCCTTCAACATATCCTCATTGAACCTTGAGGGAAGGTCATGCACATAAATATACCTCCCCCCACAGGGATCACTCTTGTTTTCAGCAGTTCTCAGTGCTCTCACAAAAGGGAAATCCTTCTGATTCCGAGTGTCATCACTCTTCCGCACCCCAGGGTCAGGGAAGCCAATCTTTCTGGGAGGGGCTTGCACTTGAGGGACATCATTTACATGGATTGGGGTGGGTTCATAATAAACAGAAACAGGTACTAATTTGGTTGAGTGATCAATATGATTATTATTGTTACTACTATTATAATTATTCTTATTATTATTATCTCCTGCAAGGATCACAAAATGGAAGTACAACAGCAAGAACCAGAAGAATGCAGACAAGGAAGCTAAACAACAAAGCCTGGAATTCTGGTTCTTTGCTGCCCCTTTATCCATTTGGTCATGGCGCCGTCTCATTGCATTCCAATTGCAAACAAACACAAAATTTTGCAATTCATAGGTCACACAGTCAATAAACCTATTTTGCCTAATACCAAAGATTGGGATTAATCTGAGCACCAAGAAAAGGGAACAACTTTGCAGCTAAGCTTAATAGTATTTAAGAGGCAATAACTAAATATCATTGGCGTTGTTGGGATCAAATGAACAACGTTAACACTTAAACAGAGAAAAGGAGTGGCAGTGATTGCTTGATGATCAGTTAAATCCCAACGCAAATCTACAAGATATTGCAAAAACGAAATCATATAAATATAATCGGCAGAAAAATAAAAGAAAAGAGATAGAGAGAGAAATAGTGACTTACGAAGAGAGAGAGAGAGAGACAGAGGAATCCAGAATTTGAAGGAGTGAATTTTGCAGAGAGAGAGAGAGAGAGAGAGAGAGAGAGAGAGGGGGAGGGAGGGGGGTTGATAAATCAACGAGGGAAACGGTGGCGCAGGTTAGCAAGGTACGCCAGGGTTTGTCATATGTGTCGGTGTGTCACGTAGGATTGTGACGCGTAGGGTTGATTGTAGTGTGAGGATGTTATGTTCTGTAATCTGTTCTGTTATGTTCTGTTTTCAATCCTCACTCTTTGCGTTGCATCAATTTCCAAAAACTCCTCCTCCATTGGCTACGGAACAAACCACTCAGTTTCCACATTTATGCCTTCAACTTCACTTTTCAGTTTTTTTTTTTTTTCTTTTTTTTTTTGGGTTTTTTATAAAACTTATTAATGTCTTTGTTTTTAAAGTAATATAATTGTAGGACAATATTATTCTCCTTTCACATAAGATAATTTATCTCATATTTTCTCATTTTGATTTATGGACCCTACTTTTTTTTTTTTGTAATGGTGGAATTTATCTATTTTTTTCTATAATATAAAATAATTATCTTATGTAAAAGAAAATTAATAATACCCATAATTGTATTATGAAAATATTTTATCCAAAGCACTTCACCGATTGCAAGTGTGCAAAAACTAATAATAGGCTACTTGCAGCCATCTCCTACTTGGGTTTCCATTAAGAAGAAAAAACAAATGGTGCTTTTTAAATGTCATTACGAAGGGGTTAGTAAATTGTGACCTTTTTAGAATTTAGAAACCATCCTTTCCCTTTTATATCCTTTATTAGTACGTACGAATCGTGTCATTTATTATGTGAATTTTATGACATATACAAGAGAGATGTACCATATTGCTTTTAATTTGTACATCAAGTCACTAAAAAGAGTGCGTACCGATTCATGCACGCGGGGATCTCAATGGACCAATTCCTTAACAAACGCGTCGACGTCCACTTGTCAAAAGCCACACAGCCCACACCTAAAATATTCTTAAATAATAAATACACTTTGTAAATCGTTTTTACACGAAACAACTTTAAGGCGTCGGTAAGTGTTATATCACCATATGAATCATCTGAGACATCATGATTGGATAAAATTATCTTCGTCTTAATATATATATATATATATATATATATATATATATAATTATCATGCTTACAACTAATTTAATCATCATTAATTTTCATCAATATAACGATAATAATTTATTGAGAATTATTGGCTTGTACTTATTAATTAATTATTAATTTTTAATAAATTTAATAAATTAAAATCGTTGGATTGACGAAAATTAACGATGATTAAATTAATTATAAATGTGATAAACATATTTTGTGCTAAGTATATCCTACCCCATATATATATATAATATGGGGAGATTCTTTTTATATCAGTGTAAGACTAATAAATCTCACACTAAATCTCAGTCGTTGATGGTCGAAAGTCATCGGTTGATATTTGTAATGTAATTAATAATTAATTATTATTAATTAATTCATATGATTTTCTAAAGTATAACTGTTGGATGCACGAAAATCAATGACTGAGATATGATATAAAACTTATTAATCTTACACTGATACAAAATGATCATGATCCTATATATATATATATATATATATATATATATATATATAGGAAAAAATATTTCTACAGCAAATTTTAGATAAAGATATCTACAGCTACTCCAAAAACTACGTCGTTTTGATTAATGAAAGGTGTTTATGTAATTTTAAGTGAATTAATGAAGGGTATTTCAGTAAAATGTATATGATAAAAGAATAAACAAAATTACAGAAACGCTCTTCATTAATTAACCTAAAATTACAAAAAAAACCCTTCATTAATCAAAACGACATAATTTTTAAGAATAGCTGTAGATATCCTTATATATATATATATATATATATATATATATATATATATGAGGCAGGATCATTTGACACCGGTGTCAAATTTGAAGTTTGACACCTCATCTGAGAGCCGTTAGATCGAAAAAGATCAACGACTCTGATTTGTAAGCATGTGACACCATTGATCTTTTTCGATCTAACGGCTCTCAGATGAGGTGTCAAACTTCAAATTTGACACCGGTGTCAAAGGATCCTACCTCATATATATATACATATATATATATATATATATATATATATAGGGGAGAGATCTTTTGACTCTAGATTAAGACTTACAATTCTTACTCCTCATCTCAACCGTTGATTTCCGTCCATCTAACGGTTATTATTTATTTGAAATAAATAAATAATTAATTGTTATAGATAACCGTTAGATGGACGGAAATCAACGGTTGAGATGAGGAGTAAGAGTTGTAAGTCTTAGAGTCAAAAGATCCCTCCCCATATATATATATATATATATATATATATATATATATATTACAAAAAAAATCAAGCGCCTAGAAAGTAACATTACTAACCTCCAAATAGCATAGACTGTGCAAGTAATGTGCTGAAGAGAACAAAAAAACTAACATTATTAAGACCCTCTGCCCCAAAAAATCAAAGCTTCCCACTTCTTCCTTTTTATTATTTTAATTTATTAATTTGTTTATCTTTAAATTTATAAATATTTTTTCTTGATCTGTTGAAGACTGGGTCAAGGGGGGAGGTTGGTTGGAAGTTTGAACCTGATTCAGGACCAAACGAGTGTAAAAGATAACATCCAATTAAAAATATGACTTTAAATTAGATTCAAGACGTTTACATTCAGGAATCAACTAGTATCTGGATTTTATTATCATCACCAAACATGATTGAAAATTCCACATCATGGAAGGGAGATACAAAAGTTAAAACTTTTCAGATCTTTTTTTAACTGGTGAAATGAATGTTGGTAGTACAAGCAAGACGGAAAAATGATTCAGGACCAGACATCCAAAGAATCTTACGGCCAAGCATCTGGAGAGACCCTTTCACTGATCGTAGAACCAAATTGGGGGCCTCCTTTCCTATATGACATAAGAAACTCAACAGGGTATCCCTTCAGCTGATGAGGAACAATTCCAAGATCATTGAAAGTCAAAGCTGCAAATTTTATCAAACAAAAAATGCGGGACATGAGACAGTAAAAGAAAGAGTTCTATAATAATGTCTTGGAACAAAGAAGGAAAGACCTTTAGATAAAATTAAGGAACTTACCATTTTCTGAAACAACAGTATCTGTAGTCAAAGCTTGGATCTCACTCAGATTGAACATGTTAGGAGTGGGTAGCGGAAAAGGGACCTTATTTAGCAATATTTCCCTTGGAGTTGCTATTGCCTGAAATCAATCATATCCCACACGATGTCGGCATTTTATGACACCAAAGCGATACCATATACTCTCAATAGTAAACCGAGTATTCCTCTACCATGAGCAGTTAACCCACTGCTAAAACAAAAAAGGACTGTGTACCAAAATAAAATAAAACAGAAAATGGACCAAGTGATAGCGATCTTCAAATAACAAATGTGATTGTGAGCTACTAACTCAGATACCACCTTACTCTACAGCAAATTAACGCACATCTATACAAGATTGCAAGTTCTACATTTTTAAGTTTAGGCCTTCGGCCAAATTTTATTCATAGTAGTTAATTGCGCCGCGAGCCGCGCCGTACGGGCGTTGCGGTGCCTCGCCGCAAGAAACCGCACCGCATCGGAACGCGATAGCGGCCATTGCGATCGCATTTGCCAAATTGTGGCCATATTGCTGTCATAAGACAAAATGTCAATTTTGTCCTAAATTTAAATGCGTAACAGAAAATGTTTCTTTTTTCATTATTTCTGTTATATATCTATTTCGCTATTTCCGCATCCGCAACCCGCTATAGCGTTATAGCATTTTTTTGGGTTGGTCGCGACATACCGCAATCCGCATTTGATAACTTTGATCTTATTTGCCTTCACAAATATTTGCCTTGTTGCCAGAAATGATTTCCTAGTTACATATTTAATATCGGATAACTGAATATATTTAAAAAAAATGAATCCATCATACATAAAAGTCTATAACTGTGAGACTATTGAGAATTGCATTATATATCATTTATAAACACCCAAAGGATAACAATAACCTCACAAGGCCAAAAATATGTTCATGTCTGGCATTCCAATGGTAACTAGACAAGTAATCAACAAATGAAGAAATGAACACACCTTTGCAATGGGAAAAGGCACCTTCACATATCGAGGCCATTCTCGGATCAAATCATACATAAGATCTGCCTGCATTTAACATAAATATTCTACATCATTTTAACAATTTTCTTCTTCCATTCTTTCTCCTACAGGTAGTTTCTCTTGTTTTGACAAAATATGAAATATAAATAAATAGCAACAAATAAAGTGATAAAGTCAGATATTACCAATTCATGCACAGTAAAGACATCTGGACCACCCAGTTCATAAATCTTTCCCATGCTAGTGCCGTCATCCTTCAAGGCTGCAGTAAGTGCAGAAGCGACATCAACAACATATACAGGTTGGATTCTGCAATAATTGCATTTGTCAGAAAAAAAGATCAAGAAACAAATATTCCAATGCCAACAGGCAGAACCAAACACAACACAATTCACTTAGGTAAAAAAAAAATTGAAGCTCACAGTAATTGCTTGATAGATTTATACATACTTTGTGCTCCCATCCCCAATCAATGGAATAAAGCTATACGTTTTTGCAAAATGAGCCCAGCGGTTTAAAATTCGATCCTCTGTACCAATCATAACAGCAGGTTTCAAGATTGTTGCCTGTTGAAATTGATGTTAGGAATTCTGACATTAATGCTCTAGCAAGTTAGCAAGGCATGAAAATGCCCCTTAAATAACATTTCAGTGCAAAATGAGCACACATATCTAAACTGTATAAGTGCAAATGATTTTTACTTCGTCATTCACATGAAAATGTATTTCTAATTGCTTATCCGGTATACAATTCATCAGCACTTAAACAGAACAAAATGATTTTAAACTATCTTTAAACTTGATATTCAGGAGTTTGCCAAATGAATTCCAAAACTTACAGAGAATAAATTAATCATTTTTTTGGTGAAAAATTAATCATTTTTTATTTACCGTTTGTTTATAGAATAATAGAAGCCCGGACCAAGACAGAGAAGTGTCAGAAGTAATAGAATTAATGTACTAGGATGCTAAAAAATATATTGACTGGTCTTTGCTTCTATCTCTAGCATTTAGGATAATTTGTTTTCACATTAAAAAACATTCAATTAGTTCCATCCAAAAGCCTATAAAAACTTCGTTCAGCTTCAAATGTAAATGTCCAGAGTGAATAGGTGCTCCTTTTACATACACTAAAGGAACTAAAAATAAACTATTTAGCCTAGAAAACAATAAACTAAATGTACCTCAGGCAACTCCCTTAAAACTGCTTCCTCAGCCGCTGCTTTAGCTCTAAGCATCCTGGACGGAGATGAAGGCGATGCACCTAAACAAGAGACTTGAATAAATCTTGTGATACCACCATGCTCTTTGGAAAGCTGCAAGAACTCAGAATATTTACTATACATTTGGAAATCTCACGATCCCATGTTGAATGACAAGTCAAGAGGCATATGATGTGATTTGCATGTTTCTTTTTATTATATAACTGAATAAAAAGAATTACAAAGGAATCATATGCAATGTGGGACTTCGTCCCTCATGCTAAACTACTGCATTTACAATATTCTCAACAAAAACCAATTTAGGAAACCACAAACATTAGAAAAGTAAAAATATTCAAACTAAGCCAAGCCAAGCTTCACAATAGCTCCCTTTTATATGCACTAAAACTCATAATTGTTGTAAGCCTCAAAAAATAAAGACTCAATCCCTCGGAGATAGCTCATAAAGCTTGCAAGAGGCTCCTGATCGCACATAAACAGTTTTGAACCTTTAATACTTTACTGAGGCAAGCTCATTTCTCAACCAAGTTTACCAATAAAATTTTAAATTGAATGCATTATCATTTTGGAAGACTTTCTTTTACATAATTCAAACCTTATGATGCAGCTTCGAGTATCATGAGGCAGTCTTTAAAGAGGGCAGGTGAAAAAAAATCCAGTACCCCCCCTACCCACAGCTGCAGCACCACCTTTTGGGGTGTAGAGGGAGCAGCAGGAATAGTTACAAAACATCAAGTCAGTTTAAAGACAGTCACACTGAACAGTTTGGACATGTCCAATATTTACCGTTTGGGATCATTACTAGTTGATCAGATCCCATAAAAAACACAATAAATTCTTAAGAAACCCTCATGGTTTAGGGTTTAGGAATATAGTCAGAATATTCATTTTCTGACTACCCTAAACTTTAGAGTTGACATGTTTATTGGCGTACAAAGGATACATTTAAATTCATTTTCTTTGTAAGAATTTGATAGGAATATAGTCATGTAAGTATATGTAGGTATATGTAAGTTGGGTAGTAGGGGATTATGGGAGCATGACAAGTCTGTTAGTCAGAATATTCTAGAAGAATGAGTTTGTTAGAGGAAAAAAGGAGGGCAGTGCTGAGGTGGCAAGGTTGTTAGAGGGAATAAAAGGTGTAGAGTGGCGTGAGCAGAGGCATGGAAATAGATTGGAATTTGGGACTTGGGCTGGGAAACCAGATTGGGAGAGAACTAACACCTCTCTAATGTGTTGAATTGTATCTTTCTTTCTTTCCATTTTCTGTCTTCGTAGCTGATAGGAAAACCTCCATTGTAGTAGCTCGAGTCTTTGTTATTTTCATTACTATTGCTTGTGATTTCAGCTTATTAATATACAGAAAATCCAGAAGGTGTTCATTCTGGGCCAAAATACTCTGTTCTTCGTAGTTATTTTGCTTCATCTCTGATCCAGTTCTATCAGAATTAAAATGAGATATTGTTATTGCAAAAACAACAATTTACAGACTTGTCAGTAAAAAGGTGCATGTTTTCACCGAGAGAGGGAGAGAAAATAGTGAGTGAATGATAATTTGAGATGTTAACTGATGATATAGGATGAGAGCAGCAGAATATACTTTCGCAAGTTGCTCAGCCATGTTATGGTTCACTTCCTCAAAGCTGTAGTTTCTTGTCTCATAATCCCTTCCTGCCACAACCAAATCAGCCAGAATGAGTGTGTGATTAAAGGACTAAAGGACAAAAGGTCATATATTCCAACGCTTTGAAACATTCAAGGTGCAGAATTACATGAGAAGATGTATACCAATAAGATTGATAACAACATTGGCCTTAGCCATCACAGCTTTTACTGAACTTTCATCTCTTGGATTGTATTTCATGGGTACAATCTGGGCATATTAATCACTGGAAGATTAGTACAAATAGCAGATAGAAATAACCCATGCACATAGCACTATTTTCTTTTCCATGCAGACCAAAAAGAAAGAGGCAAGAGTGGACTCTTTACATGTATAAAATAATTATCTTATGCTACCTGTCCTAAATCCCCCATCAGTTTGAGATGACGGTGACAATCTTCAGAGCCTCGGAAAGGAATTAAGACTTGAGATCCCATTTTAGCTGGAAGAGGGGAATGGCATCACCAAAATAAGCAATACAACATAGTAAGAAAAAAAGTGAAGTTAATAGTCATAACGGAATTTATTTCAAAATATTCTATTTACAGAAAAAATAACTAAAAAAAATTGAAAAATATTCTGGTAAGTTTTACTTTGAAACAAATATATATCCCAGAAACTTACCAAGTCGTTGCACAACATAACGACCTAGGAATCCAGTCGCCCCAAATACTGTAGCAATAATGCCGCTGCAAAAAGAATTGCGTTCAAGCATTATTTTAACTATCAATCATCTGTATAAGCTAACAAGACTACTTTAACTACACACCAAAACCTTCTCAACTCTTCAATTAAATCCAAAAAAGCAAAGGTAAAAAAAAAATTCAATAGGCAAGTGAACCAAGTAGAGGTCAAAATAAGATTTTAATTCTCCTATGATGCTCCTAATCCATTAAGGACAATTAAGTATAATTCATACTACAAGAAGCTTTTTCAAATTATAACCCTTTATATCCAATCAGAATGCATAAGAACCAAATTGAAAAAAGAGACTAGCCTCCTGAAGAATTATCCCTAGCCTTAAAACTGCAGACCTACTATGAGAATGGCTCAATACAAAAGAAATATCCATGATATAACTCCAAAAGATATAATACTAAACACCACAGATCCTACCAAAGAGTGAATTAGTGATAATAAAAAAGATTATTCACAGTAACTGATCCTTAAGAAACAAGCAAAACCAACCTACAGTTGCATCCAACCAATCTTAAAAACATTTCATGAACATCAGTTCATCCTACGTAAGGCAACTTCATTTCTTCAAAACTTTTAAATGAAATTTTCAGAATGGCTGAAATACGTCTAGTTAGGAAACTTAACCTTATCTCCTGCTACACATTAGTCAAGAGGTGAAAAGATTTGCTTTACTAGGTATCTAAGCACGCCAACTGAGTGACCAAAATCAACAGGTAATGGAGAAATTATTAGATGTTGCCTTCACTCTCACTCGTGATTACAGCTTTAGTTTTTCTCAATTGCTCATGCAAGTCATGTATGACCAAAATCCCAGCCCAAACACTGGGTCTACATTATGGCAATGTCAACCTAGAGACTTAGTCCTATAGCAAGCTCAAGCGAAAGAGAATTCTCAAGCCTCATTTATACCATTTATATAGCTCTCCAGGAGGAAGGGAAGCCTTAAACAACGGTAGGTGTTGAACTCATGTGACCCAACTGTCACACGATTCGATTCATGTAATCAACCTCTGGAAAACCCAAGGTAAGGCTACCTACTATAGATCCTTCACTGAACCAAATTTATATAGCTCTCAAAGAGTTAATTCAATAAATCAAAGAATTGTCTGACAATCCAACCCCAACCCCCTTGACCATACTCATTTCATTCCACAGTAGACTTCCATTAAGTGTCATACAAGTAATATCACAGTCAAAACTCAACTTGAGAGCTTAGAACTCATACAAAATAATCTAAAGGAGCTTCTATTCCCACATTTCTGGGAGCCTAAATTTTTTACCCTATAAATGAAATTTTTTCAATGTAATAATGTAAATCCACAAAAATAAAAAATAAAAAATCTAATAGTCATAATTTTTCCGACACGAAAACGAACAATGAATGAAATTGAAAGGAATAAAGGAGTGAAGTTTACCTAACGGATGATCGTCCACCAGTACCCTTATGGACAAGGTGGCCCGCGCCTTTAGTCGAGAGTGTAGAAACGTAACGCTCTTGATCTGATCCATAGTCTGCAAAGAACAATTACCATTGCAATTGCAATTAGCTGGAAAAAGGAGTTGAGAGAAAAGCACAGATTAATGCACGAAATGGAACATTACGGTGATTGAAAATTGGATAGAAGGACTTGAGAGACGTTGATGGATTTGGCGATTGGTGCCCTAAGCGCCTCGCAATGGCCTGCATCTTACCGTGCCCACACTCTCACACACACAACAAAAGAGAAGCTGGAAGAGGAAGAGAAGAGAAAGAGAAAGGCAACACAGAAATGCGATGAGTGAGTTGTTGATGGTGAACGCGACCTGAATTGGGCTCCATATTATACATGGCCCAGATCCGTGCTCGTTTAATAGAATTGGGCTGTGAAGGCCCTAAACATTTTTATCTTTTTTATGATTTGGTATAAAAAATGTGTTGCCCATAACTTATTTGTTATTTTTTTTTAGGATAAGATATTATGTTTATTTTTTATGCATATTTTATTTATTTCTCTCAACGTCATTCTTTCTTCTCTCTCTTCCCACTGTTGGTTAGGATTGTGATCTAATAATATGGAAAGTGTTGAAAGAGAATTTTTTTAAATGGCTTATGGAAAAAATCTCAACTCCATCTTATATATAGGATTTACAATCCATAATAAAAGGAAATATTTGTAGATACACAATCTCTAAAATTATGGGGTCTATTTCCTAAAATAAAGATACTATTAAGATATCTTTTAATATTTCCCCTCAAGTTGGAGCATTTAGATCATTTGACCAAGCTTGTCACAGATGAAATGAATTTGAGGATCATGTAGCGACTTTGTGAAAATATCAGCCAACTAATCACTTGAGTTAACAAATTTAATGATGATTTTCTTGGAAAGAACCTTCTCCCTCATAAAGTGACAATCAATCTCTATATGTTTGGTCCTCTCATTGAAAACTGGATTTAATGCAATGTGCAAAGCAGTTTGATTATCACATATAGTTTCATATGATCTACGTTTCCAAACTTCAACTCACTAAGTAACTGTTTTACCCATATAAGTTCCTATTTGAGCATTGTCATGGCTTTATACTCAGTTTGTGCACTAGATTAAGCCACCATATTCTGCTTATTGCTTTTCCATGAGAAAAGATTACCTCCAATAAAAACATAGTATCCTAAAGTAAATCTCGTATCAATAGGAGAGTTAGACTAGTCAGCATCAGAGTATCCCACTACTTGAGAATTACCCTTGTCTTCATACATCAATCCTTGACCCGGAGTATTTTTGATATATCGTAGGATTCGTGCCATAACATTCCAATCATTAACACACGGAGATTGCATGAATTGTCATACTACACTAATTGCGAAAAAGATGTCTAGTCCAGTTAGTGTAAGGTAGTTGAGCTTACCAACCAATCTTCGATACCTGTCGAGATCTAAATACGACTCTTCCTGGTCTAGTAATAGTTCATTGTTTGGATCCATGGGAGTGTTAATAGGTTTACAGTTTGTCATACCAATTTTTTGCAATATATCCAAAGCATATATTTTCTGTGAAACTACAATACCATTCTTTGATTGAGCTACCTCAAGACCAAGGAAGTATTTGAGCTTTACCAAATCTTTGGTTTGAAAATGTCTAAACAGATGCTTCTTAAACTGAGATATTTCATCTTGATCATTGCCTGTAATAACTATATCGTAACATAAACTATCAAATAAATGCATCGACCGGATAGATTGTATCCGAAGAAGACTAAATGATCGGCTTCACTCTACATTAGCCCAAACTCCTACACCATTGTACTAAACTTACCAAACAAGCTTGGAGAAATTGTTACAACCCATAAAGAGATCGTTTCAACTTACAAACAAGTCGTGATTCCCCCATGAGAAACAAACCCAGGTGGTTGCTCCATATAAATCTCTTCTTCAAGATCACCATGAAGGAAGACATTTTTAATATCGAATTGATACAGTGGCCAATGTCCAATGACTGCCATGGCACGAAAAAAATGGACAGAAGTCATTTTGGCCACTGGAGAGAAGGTGTCACCAGAATCAAGATCATAAGTCTAAGTGTAACCTTTGGCAATAAGTCAAGCTTTGAGCCGATCAATATGACCATCAAGGCATATATTGATAGCATAAACCCAACGACACCCAACAAACTCCTTTCCTTGGGGAAGGGAAACCAGCTCACATGTACCACTATGCTCAAGGGTATTCATCTCATCAATCATGGTCTGTCGCCAACCAGAATGTGAAAGGGCCTCACCTACAATGTTAAGAAGTTGAAAGAGCACAAGGAAGAAACAAAAGCATAATATTATGGAGACAAATGATGAAAAACTTAAGAAGTTATAAATAGGATAAGGTTTGCGAGTGGATCGAATACCTTTTTAAAAGGCAATAGTAAGATTATCAACATACTCACTTGGGTCAGATGGATCCATCGTAGATGAAGCATTTGGAGCAGGACATGTTTCACGAGGGAGGAACTTGATTATTGACTACTGATGTAGGTATATGATTGATCAAATAGCAAGCAGTCAATACAATATTACCCCAAAAGTGTAAAGGCATTTTAGCTTGTAATATTAATGTACGAGTAATTTTAATAAGATGATGATTTTTTTCTTTTAGACACTCCATTTTGTTGGGGTGTATGTGCACATGATGATTGATGTAAAATACCATGAGAAGACATAATTGATGAGTATTCTGTGAAAAATATTCTTTAGTATTATCACTGCATAAAATTTTAATGGACTTGCCAAATTGATTTTGAATTTCGGTATATAAGGATTGGAATATGGATAACACCTTAGACCTTTCTATCATTAAGATCAACCAAGTACATTGAGAATAGTCATCACTAAAAGTAACAAAATATTTAATCAAAGAGAATGGGAACACGACTTGGACCTCATACATCAGAATGAATGATAGTAAAAACAGACTTTGTTTGACTCTTAACTTGACTCATAAAGGAAGCCCGAATATGCTTTTCAAGTTGACACGACTCACAATTGAGAGACTTCAAACTTGCAAGACTCGGAACCATTTGATGAAGTTTTGACAAACAAGGATGGCCCAAAATCTAATGTAGAAGGCCAGGAGATTCAGTAGCAGCACACACCACATGAGGGATTTACTTGAGATGATAAAGTTCAAATGATTCATGTTATGCTCTGATCGTCTCTTCCATACCATGGTCTTGTATGATAAAAGAATCAAAATGTTAAAAGTTATCGAACAGATACGAGATTTGGTAACTTTTAATATTTTGATTCTTTTACTGACATTAATATCATGAATTTTATTTTCCATGTCCATCTCACGATTTACTATCTTATATTACCTTTCGATCTTAAGATCTCGATTTTATATATATAAATATTATATTTTATAGTTAAAATTATAAATGTAAATCTCACGATTTAAGATCTTATCGTCCACGAATTCAAGATCTGAATATCAAACCTTGTTTCCTACGTTCTCCTAGAGCCATCAAAACAGGTCAACTCGTCTTGTAGTCTCTAACATGTATTGGTTAAGGTAAAAAAAACCCTCAAATACAAAACTAATATAACCCCACATATTAGGGCAGCCTTTGGACTAAAAAAACAATTAAAAAATTAAATTTCTTTGTAACTTTAGACTAACTCAAAAAGAAAGCATTCTAAAGAAAGTAAAGTAACAATAGCACCATATACACAAAGCCTTGAAATGTAAGTGTAATTAATGTTTCAAAAGCTAAAAGAAATCAGAAGTATTGAAACTCTGAAAAAGAAAACTTTTATTGATGCACTGAAATATAAGAATATGGAAATAGAAAATAACATAAAAATATATTCGATAAAATTTCAAATAATGACATTCGTAGATTTCCATTCAAGCCTGCAGTGTCAAACTCCAAACTAGCCTTGCTGCTATTTTCTTTCTGCTTCTGTTTTAATCATGAAGATATTGCATGAAGTCATAATTATTCATTTTGTTGTAAATATAATGGTGAAGGCATGGGTTGACTACGCATGTGCTATGTGTCCTTCATCTGCTTATCATAAATCTAATCAATAACATGAAAAAACAAAAGGAAAAATCATCCACTTCTAATTTATATTAATTAAGTCTTGTTAGAAAGAACATAATTGATTCCAAATAAATGCTCAAGGAATTTAAAACTCACTCTGGCCCTCTATCCACAGTAATTACCTTAACCCAATAAACTCTTATATTAAACAATTATAGAAAGAGACTTACATAAATAGTAAAACACACCAAATGAAAAAATAGGATAATTGAAAGTGGTTTTTTTAATATGATCAGTGCTTCCACAACAGTGATAGCACTGCTACGGAAAATTTTATTAAATATGATAAATGATCTAAGAATTTTTTGCGAAAAGATGTCATGACAACATAGATAGAACAGGGAAAGACATCAAAAAGCATCTCCAAAGACATGTATAAAAGTGGAACAAAAAACACTTACAAAATGAATATATTAATTATAAGAATACTACTCAATAAATGGAAGCAATACCTTTTTATATTTACTTTTCCGTGTTAAATTATGGCCATCCTTCCTTCTCTTGCTATTTTCTTTCTTTTATAACAGAATGCAAAACAAAAATGTAGTATAATAGGAGCAAGCAGAAACTAAGCTTTAATCAATCTCATATAACCCAAAAATAACAGTAAGTTTCTTTTTTATTATTATTAAGGGTGGAGAGGGTTCCAAAAGAAATTAAAGTGTCTTGCAATTCTAATAGAGGAGCAATCATTAATTACCTTTTTCGCGGTGGCGGAGTCAGAGGTAAAACTCAGCTGGTGCCAAAAGATCCAACCACACAAAATTTTGCAGGTGCTAAAGTTGTATTATTTATGAAAACTCAACTAGTGCTGAGGTTGTATCATAATTTTTTTTAAAAATTTATACCATTTTAAAAAATTAACTGGTGCCTGCTTTTTCCTTCAAGAAGGCACAAGATGGTTAGTCTTGAAGAACTTCATCAAGTATTCAACATTACTCAGTAAATCTTATTAAGAATCTTATCTGAGTTGAAGAACAATTTATAACAAATCCACGAGAATAGGTAACAAAACATGTCAGCGGGTCGGGTTCATCAAGATTTGACCCATAGGTCAAATGATTCAACTTGAACACGATCTGTTTTTTTTTCACGAGTCAAGAACTGAAGCCCAGACATAACCCATCGCGGGTAGTAGGTTACCTGGGTGGGTTGGTCTCGCAAAAATTAAAAAATTATTTTTTTAAAAAAAGTTAAAAATAAAATAAAAACTAAATAAAATACAAAAGGTTGACTCGTGAGCCGTAACAAATTGTATCAAAATTACCAAAAATTTATTTTTATTTTTATTTTTTCGACAAAAAAAAAAGTTTTATGCATTGACATACAAGTCAACCCGTGGAGCAAATATGTAGTAGTCCGGGAGCAATGCACCGCCACAGAGAGAAAGGGGAAGAGAGAGGAGTGAGAGAGGAAGAAGGAGGAGAGAGAAGGGAATCAAGAAATTAATTTCTCAAACCCGTGTGACACGACACGACTCGTGTCATTTATGTAAATTCATACACGACTCATTTTATCCAATAAGTCGACATGATCTGTATATTGCGAGTCATGACACGTTTTGATGCTCCTATCCACAAGAAGGGGATACAATTACAAGAGGAGAAAACCTTATAAAATTTATAACTGCGTAATTCCAATATTAGGTGGACATTTTCCATTCAATGACATGTTAAGATAAGATTCTCACGTCTCCAGTAAAAAAGAAATTCTCACAACCATAAATACCAGCATTAAAACCTTAGCACTTTTATGACAACCTTCTAGAAAAGGATCATGATAAGATGGAACATGCAGCTTAGTTGATATATGATCCAAATGATTCAATACCCAATGGTTATACCCTCGTGCCTAATGTAATAGAACTCTTATCAACTCGAGAAATATATTTTCATAGCATTGACAATGACATTAATGACATAAGGGAGCCGATAAGTGTCCAAGACACGGAAATGGATTCTCTCATGTGTAATTTAGCATAATCATGTCATATGAGAGGATCTTGATCATTAATAATTAAATCAACGGTGATGTTTGTGTAACTTCCTATCTTTATATTTTTTCTCTCTCCTTCTTTATCACCATTAACTCACCCATGTATGGTTATAATTGCTCCACATGACATGATCATGTTAATTAGCACATGAGAGGATCCACTCCTCCAAGACACTATGTTTTTATGGTTAAAAAGAGTTTAAATAATAATTAAAATAATTAAAAATAGTGTTAAATAATAAAATAATAAAAGAGAGTAGATTGCCAACAAAAAGATAAGATCCTAATCTTTATTGTGGTTTCAGGTTGTTTCATACTAGAATAACAAAGTACTAACCTGATAATGATGAGAGACTAGTTACAATCTGAAGAATCCGGAGGATATGAAGCAAAAATAAAGAAATAATTAAAAATAAATTATTTGGTCACGATCGCTCGACTCCTCGCTGAAGCGAGCAAGTGAGCGAGCAACACAACAAAGCTCGCTTCACCCTCGCTTAAGCGAGTGATTGAGCGAGAAGAAGAAAACTCTCGCTGAGCAGCTCGCTTCAGCGAGCTGGTCCAGAAATTGAAGTCCACATTTTCTCTTTAAATACAACGCGAACAAAGCTGTGAAAAACAATTCGGAGGAGATGCGAAGAAAGAAGGACGCGACAGACAAAGGCTGGGAGACGGCCAGAGATGACTTAGGAAGAGAAAAGCTCCGTTCCGGACCTGAGGAGCAGAGAAACGGTCAAAGCTTCACTGTGGAGACCGGGTTTTATGTTTCTTTTATGAATCTTTATAGTTTCTTAGTATCTTTTAATTCTGTTTTTATAATTATGCATAGCTAAAATCCTGTTAGTAGTTAGGGCAAGACGGAACCAATGGGTTCTTGAATGTTGTTTGCTTTAATTTATTATGATTTATATTCTTGATTTAAGTTATGCAATCATTTATATTCTTGATTTAAGTTATGCAATCAATCTACAATTTATTTCTAGTCTTATTTATGATCTGGCCAGTCTTGAATGAGCATGTTGGTGTATCGATTCCGATTGATTGATTGTTGGAATTTGTATGATCTAGGGATAGACTTATAAATCTTATAACCATAAGTTCTTGCGTTAATGCTTATTTTATGAAAAAGTACTAAGAGATTAGGCTTTGGATTAGAATAAAGGATTGGATTACCAAGGGATTAGGATTTAATCAATCATAGAAAGAGCTGTTAATAACTTGATCCTGATTATAATCATAAGAATAAGTAGATTCGTTAGGAAACCATTGGGAAAGTCGAGTCTTAGCTACATCGTTTTATTAAAAACTTAAATCAATTTCTAGCTTTATTAATTCTGAATTTAATTTCTTAAATATTGAAAACTAAAAATAAGTAGTTTAAAATTCTGTTTTAATTAAATTAAAATATTCTCAAACCAACAATTCACTATCGATCCAACTTTAGTTAAATAGATAAATTAATGTTTGGTCAACAGTCCTCATGGGATCGATAATTAGTATCTTTTTAGCCTTACTACCTAATTAGAAAAATCAGAAAATAAGCATCTTTAATCCTTAGGTAACAGTTATACTTAGTATCGTTTTAGCCTTACTACCTAATTGGTTACCATTGGATCAATTTGAAATCTACGGTAGTTAATTTTTTTCATTTTTTAACCATTGATTTTAAATTGATCCAACTGTAACCAATGAAATACTAAGAGTAGTAAGACCAGTGGCGGAGCCATGGCCAAAAAATTATAGGTGCATTTATTTTTCTTAATTTTAATTAGTTCATATCATAATATATTTAAATTATATTAAATACAAAACACTTGAACAGACAGTATAAAAAAGAATTATAATTTTATTAAATATATTTAAAAAAATTTATATAAGTGGAAATGGAACACATAACTTAATACAACTTACCCATCTCTCACCAAATATATTTTATTTTTTTGATAGGGCCAAATTATAAATTTTAGCGCGGGCCAAATTATAAATTTTAGCGCGGGCCAAATTATAATTAATTATGTAATTAGAGTTAGGATATTCTTACTACCCATTTTTTTTATTACCACTTCACTACCATTCTAATCACCATTGAAGTAGAGGAAAAGTTGAATGAAGAGAGAAAAAAAAATAACTTTTGAATCCAATGGTGATTAAAGTGGTAGTGGAGTGGTAGTAGAAGAAATTAATAGTAAAAATATCCTACCTCATGTAATTATACATAATAAATAGAATTGAGGTAGGATCCTTTGACACCGGTGTCAAATTTGAAGTTTGACACCTCATCTGAGAGTCGTTGGATCAAAAAAGATCAACGACTTTGATTTGTAAGCATATGGTACCATTGATCTTTTTTGATCCAACGGCTCTCAGCTCTCAGATGAGGTGTCAAACTTCAAATTTGACACCGGTGTCAAAGGATCCTACCTCAATAGAATTTGTTAAAATTTAGTCCGAGCTGAGACCACCTCCAGATAACATGTGTCTCCGCCACTGAGTAAGACTAAAATAATAGTAAATATAACATTTTCCTAATCCTTAATAACAATTTTGAATTTGAGGGTTTAAACAAAAAATTGAAGGGGGAAAACACCTGCAGAACTGGATGTTTAAGACGAATAATGGAATTTTAGAAATGATGAGTTTTGATAGAAGAATCACGGTGCCTTGAAATGAGGAGAGAAAACGTCACTAACTAGAAGTGTGAGTTGAAAAACTTTTTAAAATGGGTTGGCCCGCAGTTAGCCCGACCCCAACCCAAGAAGTAAAAAAAGTTTGGGGGTTAGTGTTAAAACAGCCCCACAAAATATGGGGCTTGATATGGGACCTTAGGGGCTGTCCCATGGGCTTGAGCTCATTTTGACAGCACTGGTGTTTTTTGTTTTTTAACAAATCAAACATACCCTTAAATCCTAACAATTGGATATGTAACTCTTGGAAAGTATTAAGAATTTCACCTTTTGACATGGTTGAACTACGAATTAAGTGGCATAAACATTTAGCTTTCATATTATAAAAATATCAGCCTCTTGCCAATCATGGGATCATAGGAAAATTTTCATCTAGCATAATGTTTTTGGCCACTTAAAGCTAGTCCAGGATCATATACCCGGTATTCCTGGCAATCTGGTAAGGACATTAACATAATGTGGCATCATTATATTGCAAAAGATACTTCACTAGTGAAAGATGACACTGTACAAAAGAGTTAATTACATCATCAATGATGATATATGAAAACTAATCAACTATGTGGAAGATAAAAAGATAAGCAAAGGTACAGAGGGTGAAGTGAAAATCCCAGCCTAGAAATGGCCTTAATTCTGAACTACTGCTACAAGAAATAGTTGAATAGACAAGACTAGTTCCAATTCTACACTCTTCTAAGTACGCAAAAGCCTATTGCCTCATTCTCAAAACTACTTTATTGCACATTCTTGAACCTAATTCAGACGACCAAATTTTCTGTCCTGTAATGACAGATCATCTTATTTTCTGTTACAAAGCATGCCAACTATGCATGAATTCCTCAATATTGCTCAAGGGGATGAACCAACTAATGATACTTTCAAATCACAATCTCTTCATTTTATGTCTGCCGAATGCAGCGGTGATAGCAACTGAGGCATCATTACTGTTTCAACTTTTGACATGTCTTGAGCTCTTGCTGCCACTAACTTTGAAGGTTCTTAAGCTCTTTCCGCCACTAAATTTGAAGGTTTTTGGGCATTTTTTTATCTTGTTTAAAAATCTGACATGCCACTTGACCGCGACGAATATTCAGACACCAACTTCAGAAACATGGATGACTTATCCTCTAATAACCGTAATGGAGTGTCAAACTCTGCTACTCGACCTGTAAAAATATCAATCATTAACTTCATCAGCACAAATTAGAGAATGATTAATAAAGCATGTCTAACTATCCCAATCACTCAATCCAAAAACACAGTTAATTTTGCAGTAACCAGAAGTGAGCAGAGAGCTGTGGCAACATACAAGCACACTCAGAAATTGAACACAATATCAACTTGTCCTTTTGGGTATTTTGTAGACAAAAAGACTAAATTGATATGATACAAACAATATAACCAGATCTTAGCATTAACAAAGCAGAATCTGCAAAGTGATGAATATAAATTCTCCTATATGATTGAAAGAAAGTTACTCTATTGGAACAATTTCTCAAAAATGCAATTGAAAAAGTATATGGATGAGATTTCAACATTGGACTTTAACAAAATTCCTTTTATACTGTCAGACAATGAAAAGCTTGACTAAATACGCACCATCACTGAGTACCAGAACCAGATCACTGTCAATAACAGTAGGAATACGATGTGCAATGGTGCATACAGTACAGTCCTTGAACTCTTTTCGAATAATCTTCTGGATAAGATTATCAGTAGCAGTATCAACTGATGCTGTTGCTTCATCAAGTACAAGTATCTTTGACTTTTTGAGCAGAGCTCTGCCCAGAGAAACAAGTTGCCGCTGTCCTACACTCCAATTATCTCCATTTTCTAGCACTGCAGATTTAAAATAAATCTTAACATAGCTACTTGTGACTCCAAACATTTTTTCTTTCCTTTTTCTTTATCTAGGGGTAGGGGAAGAAAAGATACAAGGTACATTCCAGTTTTTGGGCATCCTACCTGGTGTTTCAAGCTTTTGTCCTTTCTCACGTATCTCTCCAAGCTGAGACTTATCTAGTGCCTGTGAAAAATTAAACTCAAAGCAATCAAACATAGCACAACCTTCTACTCCCACTTAACTAGTCATAATTTTCAAATACCTGTAGACATTTACAGATTACACAAATACCGTGTAATTAATAAATGGAATTATCCAAATAATACTAACCTCCCAAATTTCTTTATCAGAATGCTCTTCAAGAGGATCAAGATTGCCTCGAATGGTGCCTTCAAATAAGGTTGGATCTTGTGGTATGATACTCAGATGGCTTCGTAGGTCATGAAGGCCAATCCCTGAAATATTAATGTTGTCTATAAGGATAGACCCACTTGCCGGTTCAACCAATCGAAATAATGCTTGAATCAAAGTAGATTTGCCACTGCCAGTACGTCCAACTATTCCAATTTTCTTCCCACCAGGAAATGTGCAGGATATTCCACGAAGCACCAAAGGAAGACTTTCCTTGTACCGGACCTTTAAGAGATACAGAATAGGGGGAAAAGGAGGTGCATCATTGTGAGAAAGAACCGAATGTAGTAGAAAAATCATAATAAAGATTTTGATGCTTGTAACATCGCTGCTAAGAGCTTGGTTTAGACACTACATGTTGTGCAACATGCAATAACATGAGAGATAATTCCCCTCTCAGAAAAGAAAAGGAAAGAAATAAATAAACAATAAAATGACTAAAATTGATATTAAAGACTAATACAATAAGCATGGACTTATTTGTGCAAACCAAAGAACAAAGAGAATACTTAACGTGAGACTGAGCTGGATACCTTCAGATCAATTAATTGGATTGTCCCATTCTCAGGCCATGAGGATGGAGGGTGAGAATCTTCAATAATTGCTGGTGCTTCACTAGGTACTTGGCTGTATTGATAAATTCTTTCAATAGATATAATTTTATTTTCAAGTTTGCAAAAGCTAAGTATCCATCGCGATAGACGTGCATTTAAATTCAAGCCATACGTCACAGCAAGTCCAGCCATGCCTATACAGAAAAGTAATAGTGATTAGAAGCAGAATATTGTTTCATATTACATTCTGCATGATTTTGAACCATCACTTAAGCACTTTCCAGAAGAAGAAAAAAACAATGTAATACCATATACGTCTGCCTGAAGTGGAACTAAAATGCAAGAGTAACCACAGATCAAATCATGCACTATCAGAGGTCTATTTAATGTGACAGACCAATTCAAAGTAAAGACCTGAGTCATGACAATAGAGCAAAACACCCATGTGAAAGACAGAATCAAAATGGCAAAGACACCACATCAACCACAGTTAAAAAAGTTTGAGAACATATATATGGTCCCACTATAACCATGAGTTTAGGTCTCTTTCCCATGTTCTGTATGCATGCAATATAACTTAATTAGAAGTGATCATTATACAGTAATAACTTCTAATAAAACTATGTAACTTGATCCTCCGGGATTAGAGATATCACTTGTGAAAATTGGGAGACAAAACAAGTAATCAGAACTAAATACTCACTGGGGTCAATACTTCCATGGGGAAAGCTCACAAGTAATACCATGCAGAAAGCAAATACGAAGGTTGAAAGTAATTCCATTCGCAGGCAGAGCCACTCAATAGCTGCAAGACTGCAGAAGAATGGCCGTGCAAAACAATCCAAAAGATAGAGGTTCCTCTTCATGAACCTTTTTTCTTGTCCAAAACCTCTGATGGTGGCTGCTCCAGCAATTGATTCACCAAAAAGATGAATAATTGGAGATTTCTGGATGCTTACAATACGTACCAGTTCCCTTGAGGAAGCCATGTAGTATTTCTGAAAGGATGGTCAAGATAATTTATTTAAGTCACAATACTGGGTAGTAGGCAAACAGAAAAGAAAGATGTACTGAGAATGGAGGATTTCTAGTCCTTTGTCAATGTAAATTCTCTTTCCCTCTTGAATAATTTTTCTTCTTAAAAAGAAAGAAAAAAACAAAGGCAGAAAATGGACCTTGAATTTTGGCTAAGAGCGCACAAGTATTTTTCTTTTGCTTGTCTTTTTTAATAGCAATTTAAAAGATTAAAATTAAAGCTGGAAGATCTCTAATTACCTGCATCCACAAACAAACACCGGCCATTGGGACTACTAGGAGCAAAACTTGCCATGTAACATCTGTCATTACAGCAACAATGCCGATAAGCTGTATTGTTGTTGAAGCAAACCCTCCAAGTCTAAAAGGAATGTCAAGATCGACCACACTTTGATCAATTGAAACCTGGTAGGATACATATAACCCGTTATATGATGTTACACACCATACATGGAGAGACAGATAACAAAACAAGGAGGGGGAAAACAAGAAAACTTACACGATTCAAGATCCTTCCGGCTGGTGTAGAGTCAAAGAAAGACATAGGTGCATGGAAAATACTTCTAAGCATATTGAAAAATAGCTTCTGTGCAGCTGCTAGACCAAATGTAGCCACCAGAACAGCCCTTACAAATATAAACAATGAGCTGCCAAAAGCAAGGGCCATGTAAACAAGAAGAAGAACCATGGGAGTTACTTTGGGTTGGTCTCCCTCTGTTTGAGGATTTGCCCAAGCCATCCACCAATTACTAGCAATCTGAAGGAACTGAAATAATGCTTGTGCAATGATTATGAGTGGAATCAATAAGCCTTTATATGCTGCAGCCATGTACGACAAGTACACCTTCATGTTGACTCTACCTCTTACCCTCTCCTCTTCCTGAACAAGCTGTTTTTTTCTTGAGCGTTTTGCTTTCTTCTTCTCCTTAATTGCTTTCTGATCTGACGATCCCTCTTGAACTTCCTTTGCCAAACTTTCAATGTCATTTTCAGAAGAAAAGGATTTCTTGTCGGTCATAACAGATACATCCAAGCACACGTTCTCATCTGAATCTTCTGAGGAGTGAGTAGGAATGTCCATAGCCTCTATTGCTTCATGGTGAGCTGAAACTAGAGCGTTAAAATCTGTTCCTGCTTGTAAAAGTTCATCATATTTTCCTGCTTGTATGATGTTGCCTTCTTTAAGAACCTTCAAGACGGAAACAATGAATTGAGAAAATTAATTTTCGCTTAATATCAACCACACAACCATATCGGAAAAAAATAAAAAAAATAAAAGAGGATTCTTCCTAGTCTTTGAAGGAAATAAATATCTTTATAGACAGAGATAAATTACATGTGTTGGAAATTAAAAGGACTAGTGATCAATGTTGTAAGAAATACAATTTACATGAAATTAAAAAGAAATTTTTCAAAAAGATTCAGTTACCACAATGATCAAATGATGCAAGTTTCACTAGGGAGGAAACTGCTGTAAAACAGAACATTATCAAGGGGAGGGATGCAGGAGTTCTCTCACTAAATAAGCAGCAACACTCTTGACCCTTTGTGTGCACAGATTAATTTCATACAAAACCACAAGTCATAAAACTTTCCGCATGACTTCTTTTTACAGCTGTCAACATCTCATATATAACCATTAATATCAGATAGTCAATCTTAAAACTGACTCCTATGTGGTTTTAGATATGTTCCCTCATCACATCTCTGAAGTGGTAAAGATTTGACAGTGAATATTTGTCAAATTCTACTCTCTATTTTATATTGAATGTAGTAAAAAAAAACCAACAACAACCATAATTCAAATCATTAAAGATGTTACACAAGTGCAATCTTGAAACTTGATATGCCTAATGAACCAGAATCCAGATCGTAACATAAAAAGAAAAAATTAAGAACCCAACCAGGATATGACGGGAGAAACAATGCACCAAACTAAAATAGCAGAGCGCAACTGCAACCCCTGATCGTGCAGGAAATATATAACTCTCAAATGCAAAAAAGTTGTAATATAGTTTAAAATAATTAAAAGCAAAAAACATAAACAACTGAAATGAAGTGTGAACATCAACTAGGCCCCTTATTGCATTAATGCATGAATATGCAAGACAAACCCCTAAAGCCATACCAGTATAATATCAGCAGCAGGAAGAAATTCAACTTGATGGGTCACAAAAATGACTGTTTTATCTGCTAGTGCCGTCAATATATACTCCTGCAGTTACATGTCATAGATTAAGCCATATCAAATTAATTTAAACAGCCTCATTAATTCCATGCCTAAGAAAAACTAACCCTAAACAATTCTGATCCAGTGTGGGCATCAACTGCGCTGAAGGGATCGTCAAGGAGATAAACATCAGCATCTTGGTAGAGTGCTCGTGCAAGCTGAACCCGCTGCTTCTGGCCACCACTCAAGTTTATACCTCTATCACCAATAATTGTTTGGTCACCATGAGAGAAAAGTTCTAGATCCTTTTTCAGTGAACAAGCATGAAGAACATTCTTGTACTTTGCTTTGTCCATTGGGTTTCCAAACAGGATATTTTCTTCTATATTTCCTGACTGTATCCATGCTGATTGGGAGACATATGCAGCAGAGCCACACACTCTTACCTGCAAAATAATCCAATGCATATTGTAAGAACTGACATAAATATGAAGAGTATTTCAAATACCAATAGACAAATATAAAAACAATAAAGATGGGATTCTATCCTTAAGAATAAAAAAACATACTTCACCAGAAAGCTTGGGAATCTCTCCAAGGATGCAAGAAAGAAAACTTGATTTCCCAGAACCAACCATGCCACAAACAGCCACCCTCATCCCCCTTTCCACTTTCATATGTATTCCTGATAAAGTAGGCCTAGATGAAGAAGGGTCCCAGCAGAAGACACCGTCCTTAATTTCTACGGCTATGTTAGAAATGCCACGTGGCAAGACCATAGTTGCATCTTCCTGCAATTCTTCATCCTGCAGGAAACCAGATATACGATCAAGAGAAACTTTTGTCTGAGCCATCGTTGATACCAAGTCAGGAAAATTTCGCAGTGGTTCTTGGAGGATCCTGAAAGTAGCTAGAGCAGAGAGAACACCACCTGCAGTGAGCTGACCTCCCAAAAATATGGAAGTAGCAAAAGTGACCACTGAAACAAATATAGGGGAGCTCCAAAATATGAAAGTTATGAAGGCCTGAGAATAGAGTGCTTTTCGTAGCCACTTGAACTCTACTCCACGCATTTCCTCCAATTTTATTCGATATCTGTCCTCCCAAGCTTGTAGCTTGAGAATCCTCATATTCCTCAAACACTCGGATGTTTTTCTCATCCTTTCATCCTTAGCAGCCATTAATTTGTCTTGATAATCTTCTTGTATCCTAGCCACAGGAACAGTGGCAACAATGGAAATGATAGTAGCAATCAATGTTGCAACAAAAGCAATTCCAACATTCTTATACAAAATTACAAGGGCAAGAACAATCTGCAGAGGAAGCATCCACATATCATGAAGATACCAAGAGTAGTCCCCTACCCTCTGAACATCAACAGCCATGTAGTTAACAATTTCCCCACTTGTGTGACTTTGCTTGGCTGAGCTTGAGAGTCTGAGTCCCTTTCGATATACCATTGCAGTTAGAGCTGACCTCACATGCATACCCAAGATGTCCACTCCTAGATACCACTGCCGAGTTGTCAAGGTCTCCACAAGCTTCGACACAAAAAATATACCCGCAAGAATATAACCCTCGTGAGGGAAAGTTTCTTTACCACCCAAGTAATCAACAAAGTAACTTATCATGTATGGACCTACATATGAAACCAAAGTATTCACACCAGCAAAGATAGCATTCAGAGCTGCTTCCTTCCAGAATGACTTGAGAATTGCCCAAGCTAATGAAGGCTGTTTGGAGGGGTTTTCAGCCTTCAGTCTCTCCCAATTAGAATTCAAAACCTTATAACTGGTCTTGGCTCGATCCTTTTTTGCAACAAGGGGAATGTCCTTAAGCTCAAGCGGTCTCTTTGCACCAAGGGAAAGAAGTGGGTTCAGCCATGAAAGAGTAGCCAAACTAAAAAGTCCAGCATCCCTGTAAGGAGTAACCTTGAGACAACCCGGTTCTTCTTCAATAAGTAATGGCTCTTGAAGATCAGGGTTCCTACAAACATGTATACCAGTAACCCCCCTAATTGCAACTATACACAAAAAGGCAAGAGCTGGGGTGACAGCAATATTTGCAACAGCATGAGAACATATGCTCTTGGAACCTTCCACCCAAAATCCTCTCCCATCAACATATAAAGTACACAAGCAAATAACAAATGACAAAAACCACCAAACCCTCAACAAAAATGGAAACTTCTCTGACACCTTAAATTTGCAATACAAAGCCGAGAAGCTCAACACAAACCAAGCTAAACCCTGTGCAGCTGGCACAGAAAGAAGAGGCCAGTCCACACCTTTCCCATTAGCCTCACCCCAAATCAAAGCACCCCCGTCAAACCCCAAGACCAAAACTTGCACAAACAGAACATAGAAACAAGACAACACTGAGAACTTGAACCCTGCACCGATTCGAACATCACCTATTTCGCCATTATTACCACGACGAATTGGGCTGGCATTGCCGCTGTTATTGTCCTTACCATTTCCAATTCGACCCTCGAACACAAGAATCCGTCTCACCGAGACAACAAAGAGAAACAAAAGAACAAGAGTTAGGTTCACACAGACAGCAGCAAGTTCCAACACGGGCAATCCTAGGATCGTGCTCAAAAGGACATTCAAGGATCCTGAATAAGAAGATGAAGATGTTGAAGCTGAGATTTTATCGAATAATTGCGAGACACCCATGATTGAATATGGTGTATTGGTGAAGAATAAACGAATTTAGAATGTTGGGTTGGTGAGAAGCTAGATGGAGGCGTGGAAAGAAAGGGCATTTCAAAATCAGGGTAATGAAGATAAGAAAATGTGAGTATCTGAAGGAGGCAGATTCTGCGGACACATTGCACATTAAAACTACGAGATTTTAAGAAAAAACGGGGGATACGAAGAAAGGGGAGAAGAGAGAGAGAGAGAGAGAAAACAGCTTGCGCAGTTCGTGTGAGTTCTGTTATGTAATCCAACAAACAGAAGAAATCAAATTTTCATCACTAAAAAAATCAAATTTTGGAGATAAAAAAAGAAACCCAATGAAGAAAAACACAATATTAGCGACCGGGGTGGTTTCTGAAATAGTTTTTGCGATGCAGATTGCCGAGGCAAGCTTGTGATCAATGGTGACTTAGTTGTTCAACAAGCTTCACCCCTTGAGAGAGAGAGAGAGACAGAGAGAGAGAACAAGCTAAAATGGTAATGAACAACGATGATGGCGATGTGTGGGTTAAGCTTATAACCTATGTTATGACAATGGAGAGAGAAGAGAGAGACAGAGAGAGGGGTGGGAATAAAAAGCTCTCTCTTTAGCTCTCTTTTAATAATATTCGAGTTTGTAACTATGCTATCGTGTGTTGTTGTTAACAGCAAGTTCCGTGTGAGAATGAGAAACTTTGAAGCAGGTGCTCAAAAATGGGGTGCTTTCGGTGAAGGAAAACCAACTAGGTAGTTCAATACGTACCAAATTCCTTTCCTGCGCTTTCCAATAATGATTTTGCAACCTCTAGTATGTAAATCGGCTATGCTCTTAAATTTTGTATAAAAAATACTGGGTATAGCGTGGCTTATTAGTCTGTATAACTCCAAATTACAAGTCTGATCTGATTTATATTTAAAAAATAAAAATTTTGGCCTAGGCCTGTTAACCTGTTTAAGCCTATTAAACATTCAATAATTAAATGAATAACTAAATAATATTATTTTATTATTC
Source organism: Gastrolobium bilobum (assembly GCF_033153095.1). Taxonomy (NCBI): domain Eukaryota; kingdom Viridiplantae; phylum Streptophyta; class Magnoliopsida; order Fabales; family Fabaceae; genus Gastrolobium; species Gastrolobium bilobum. The sequence continues at coordinate 160,104 of NW_026896058.1, forward strand.
AAAATTATTAAATAATAATTTTATTTATTATATTTTAAATAAATAATATGATATAGGCCTGCCTGTAGCTTATAAACACGACATGTACAAAAAAGTCTATGGTCTGTTTTCTAAATAGATTTTTTTAAAAGTCTACTATTCTATTTTACTATTTATAATAGACCAAGTCTGGCCTAATATAAGCTAGGCTGTAGGCCCCTGTAGGCTGACCTAACTCATTTATACCCCTACTCTCAGCTTACGCTTATAGTTAATTTATGTGAATTATTGTTATTGTATATAAATAAAGGGAAAAATATTTATGGAGTTACTGTAGATAAGTTATCTATATTTATTTCCAAAACAACGTCGTTTTGGTATTGAAATCTTGAAAAATTATAAATATAAAGACTATTATAATTCTGAAATAAATCAAAATTACAAAAATACCATAATTATGATGTCGTATTGAATTTACTGCAGATAACTTATCTACAGCGACTACAGAAAGAGCGAATCCATAAATAAAATCAGTTATTAAGAAGGAGGGTAATAGTTGTCATTCTCGTATCATATAAAGTGATATAATCGTTAAGTGCCTAGATCTTCTCTTTTTTTAGTTTATTTTTTTGTTATAATAAGAAGTTAGGTCAAATAATTTTTATAAAATCTCTTATAGTAAAAAGCTTTTTTATAATGGAAAAAAAAGTAAAAAATTTATAGAATTTTTTTAAGTTATATCAATTTTTCTTAAAATGTGTACTTTTTTTTGTAAATGAATAACTTCAAATAATTTTTAATTTAAAAAAGAGAGAATTCAAACAAACACTTAATATGTAAATCAATTGATAAGTAATTATTTTAGCTTTATCAATAATTTCGAGTTTGAATTACTATAAAGTTAAAAATTTAATAGAAAAACTACAAACAAACAAAAATTAATAAAAAAAACTTTGCTACTTGTGTAATTATAAATTTGAATCGAGCTCTTAAAATGATAAACATATCTTAAATTATTTAAAAAATATTTTTTTCATATATATTATCGATCAGTTAATCGATATGTGTGTGTCTAGTACTAACAGTATTATGCAAGAAAAATTCCCAGTTGTCAATGGAACTATGGAAGGAATATTGGTGCATGTGTGCATAAGCTGCCAAAAATGTGCCATGCCAAATGTTATTGTATTGAAGAGATAAATGAAAAAGCAATTTTTATATTTTATATTATATATTATCGGTAGCATATAATATAAATATCACTGTCACATCAGTGATTGTGATCAGTACGATGACGGTGGTGCTGAAATTGAAATTGCGCTGCATAAGCTGACTGATGAGATATTGATAGGGATTTTACAATTCTGTTCATTAATAGATTGTCTTATTATTCCTTGTTGGAGAGAGAGAGAGAGAAAGAGAAAGATAGAGGGGGCGCTTTTGTTTGTTTGTGCTTTACAGTGTGTTGGTATGTAGTTTAGGCGTGAGCGGTAGTGGAATTCAGATCAGAGTGTGGTGAATGAGAGTGATGCCATTATGTTATGCTTTTGTAGGATTTGAGGCACTCCCAACATGTTAGTTAAAAGTGGAACACTGAGAAATGAGAACCACTTCTTCAACTCTTCGTCAAAGTTCCGTTTGTCATTAAATGTGGTAGTTTAGTTGGCGCATAAAAATTAAGTAAGTGGAGGTGAAGGTGAGAGTATGTATTCGAATCTCTTCAGTATTATCTTTGAGATAGATTTAAAGCCTTAATTCTAGACCCGCTCCGAATCGGATTAATTGCGAAGCAATAAACCGATTAGAATATTTTCAAAAAAAAAAGTTCCGTTTGTTAAAAAATAAAGAAAAAGCAAATAAGAAAAGTTAGGAGTGTTACGGCAAAACTAAGTGGATGAATCATTCATTAGCTATACCACTTTTCTCCTCCTTTCACTACTACCTTGGTTGCTTCTAAAAAGAAAAAGCATTACATGAATCTGAAAGCACCTAAAAAATAAACTGTGGTATTTCTTGGAGAAGTCATTTTTTAATTAAGCTATTTTTATAATTTCCTTTAGAGTATATTCCTTATCACTATTTCATTTCCAACCTTTTATGGGTATTTAATCTTTTTGCTTTTCCACTTCTTTACAACTTTATATTTTTCACAATTAAAGTAGATTATGCGTTTCATATGAAAACATTCTTTTTGTTGTGCATGACAGCTATCAAGAAGCAACTTTCAGAAGAAAACTAAATGCAATATAAATTAGTGAGTTAAGCAACTATAGTACTTTATTGTCTTAAAATGTAACCTTGCCTTCCTTTTTGGTTTCCAAGGCAAAGGAGATAAACTAATTTAAATGTAACCTTCCCTTAAATTTTGCTATCCAAACTCTGTGTTGCAAATAATTTTTTTTTATTCTAATTAGTTGTTATTATATTAGTTTATCTTTATCTTATTAAAATAATTTTAAAATTTTATTTAATTTTAAAATATAAATGATTTTTTAAATTGTTAAAATAAAGATACTAGTCCAATAATAAATAAGTAGGATAAGAATAAATCTGTATGCAACAAAGATAAAGAAATATTGGAAATAGAAAAGACTTTAGGAAGTAATGAAATTGGGAAAAGAGAATTAAGGAAGATGATTATAGGATTACAACTTCAAGAAAGATAAACAAATCTCAATTTGAATTAAAAACTAACAATACTCTTCTTCTTTTTTTGATAACCAAAAGTTTAAGATAAAGATAAACTAATATAATAATAAACAACTAGGATAAGGAAATGTTGCATAAAATTTTATCCTTATCCTAATTATTTGCTATCAGATTAGTTTATTTTTATCTTAATTATTTCAATTATCTTATTAATAATTATTTAAAAGTGTTATTAGATTTTAATTCAAATTAGAATTTTCTTATATCTGTTGAAGGAAAAAATATTAAAAAAAAATTCTCCCTTATTCTCTTTCCAATCTTATTCCCAAAGACAGAATTCGTGTTCCGCCATTAACAGAAGTTACAGAATGACAAAGATTCAAGGACTAATTAAATTCACTGCTTCAGGTTTTTTATATTTTCTTGGAGCACATGGTATGTATACATACAAAATTAAACTCTGGCAATCGATACAAAGCACATTTTGGTGTCAATTAAGACCAACATGGAATATTTGAATGAAGACTTGTACCTTGGTCTTATTTATCGTGCATAATGCAATCTGACAAATTCTGTGACTTTGTTTTGAAGCGAGTAATGTTTAGCGTATAAATTAAGGGTTTCTCTTGTTTTATGTTACATAAAATAATATCTCTCATGTTATAGATATAACAAGTGATCGGTTTCACTACTTGTTAAAAAAAAATTGCACGGATTTCGATGCCTCACGATATGAGAAAATAATCTCCAACAGTATTTCCCATAAAATAAACTCTTCTTAGGTACAAAATAATCACACTTTTTTAACAAGTTGTATTTGAATTTATATATAATGATATATTAATACTTTTATATGCAAATATATTCAATTCGATCGAGGTTTTTCGTAGCACATATTTATAAAAATCTGTCTATCCACGCATTGAGAGCACGTATAATATTCGTTAAAAAATTAAATATTTCATATCCCAGAATACACTTTTTGTTAAAAATAAAAAATAAAAAAATCAGAAGTATGTAACTTTTACTGTTAATTACTCTTTTAATATAATAATTTATAATTGAATATAAAAGTTATAAAATTCAATTTTAAAGAATATATTATATTCATCTTTCAAGCAATAATTACATTTTTTATTTTAATTGATATCAAAAATTTTCTAATATAATTTTATATTGTAAATATGTATAAGGAAAAAATATTTATCTTTTCAAATAACATAATTTTGTATTTTTTTAACAGTATTTCATTATAATATCTTTCTTTTTATAGGGATTTATTTTTTCAAATCAGCTGTGGAAGAGGTGGAGATGGAAGGGTATTTGTAGGAGGGGAGCATGTGGCGCTGTCGTCTGATTTTCCCGGAAGAAAAATTGCCTATACATATTTACCAAAAAAAAAAAAAATTTGTCTATAAATAAAAAAATAAAAAATATTGGTTTCGTGAGGTGATGGTAACGGAACTAAATACAGCTATAATACCATATTGAAATTCAAGAGAAACATAGGTAAATCGTTCATTCTTAACTGATTGATCAAATATGAGTGATTACAACTTATACAGGTAATCTATGAGTAAAAAGGAAGCTAAATAATCACAAATTCAATCTTAATTGATAATGAAACTAATCCTTATTGATTCCCTTAAATAAAGGATATGAGAAAACCTAAATATTTTTAATTTCTACCGGTCAACATAATTTAATCGATCTTCCCCCTAATCATATGACTAATTACTTTATTTTAGGAATAAATTAATACTGAATTGATCAACAAAACTTAAACCAAATTTTGGTATATTTAATTAAATTATACGAGACACGTGAAAAAAGTGAGTTGATAGTTTATTTAATTAGTCAACACTTAATAAGTATATGATGACAACACAGACCAAAAGTGTTCACATTTTAAAAAAAAATTAAATAAAAAACATAAACTAAAACATAAATTTTGGAGGGATTAAAACTAAAAAATAATATATTTATAAGTACTAAAAATATATTTTAAATCAAAACTTTTGTGTTTAATATATTAGAGAAGGGATATTCTTATTACTAAAATTTTTACTACCAACTCACTACCCATCTTTTTTTTGGTAACCTACCAACTCACTACCTATCTAATCACTATTGGATTAACATTTTTTCTTTTTTCAAAAACTTTTTAACATTCTCTCTTTGATTCAATGGTGATTAGTAAGTTAGTAGTAGAAAATTATGGTACTAAGAATATCCTCCTCTAATTATTAATTATTAAAACAAATTTTTTAAATCAATAACATTTTACATTCATCTTCTATACTATTTGAAAAAATTAATTATTAATTAAGGTGATGCTTAATTAATAAAAATCAAAACATCACAATATATAAATAGATTGTAAGAAGATAAACAAGATGCCACCGTGCATATTTAATTTTTTTTGAATATGTTATACGCCTATAAAAGGCTTGTGTTCATGCCAAGTATTTAACCCTCCCTGCCATTGTGCTCCTCATGCTTCCGTTTCCAAGTATGTTTCTTTTTTGTCATTTTTTTTTTTTGGTGAACACTTTTTTTTTTTGTCATTTAATAGAGAGAGTGAACGGCTAACCAAAGAAAATAAAACAGAAGCTGGTAGCTCATGTGTCCTAACTCCTAATTGAGATTGACAACTATTTATCATGCGATTCACCGAAAAATTTAGAATACAATTGGTGTAGGTGTGACTAGTCAATAGAAACATGTCATGTCAGCTATTTTTGTACTGGAAAAAGAGAAAAATTAATTTTTATAATTTACAGTATATATTACTATTAGTACATAATATAAATTATAAAAATCGCACCCAATTTAATATGACCATAATACTAAAAGTGCGCCGGTGATTCACGAATGCCAAGCAATCGTACCTCTTTGAATTTTTATCTATTCAATCCTATTCCTTTTCTTATTCCTCCAATCTCTTGTAGCTAATTAGACCTTATCCTATAATCTTAAATGTTTATCAAAAAGAGAAAAAAAGAAAAAATGATTCTGTTTTAAAAACTTGATTCAGTTTAAAAAAGGGTTTATTTTTTTCTGTAGTTACTGCAGATAAGTTATCTGCAATAAGTCCAATACGACGTCGTTTTGGGACTGAAATCATGGTATTTTTGTAATTTTAATTTATTTTAGTATTATTATAGTCTTTATAATTATAATTTTCTAATATTTCAATCTCAAAACGATGTCATTTTTGGAGTAAATGCAGATAACTTGTCTGCAATAACTGCAAAAATATTTTTTTGTTTAAAAAATGAAAAATATAAGTATCATGTTGTAGGAAAATAACTATGTCATGCTATAGACACAATCAATGTGGACCCTACCACTTTCTTGTCTTTCTTTTTTATTTTAAAAGTGGTGGGGTCCACATTGATTGTGTCTATAGCATGATATAGTCATCTTCTTACAACATGATACTTTCATTTCCCTTAAAAATTATACAAATTTTCATAAGGGATTATTTTAGGTAATTATACAGTGATTATGGTAGAATTAAAGTACCATTTGACAAAAAAAAAATGCATTTGGAAAATTCGAGAAGATTGATTAACTATGATGCATGGATTATTACTTGGAGTTCTAAAGAAAGTGGAATGTTATATTTATAAACTTTTTGTTTACAAACTCTTACAAATTACACTAAGTATGACCGCTTATACTTTAATCAAGAGTGTATGACCGGTCATACTTAGTGTAATTTGTCAAGAAAATTTGTAAACGGATCCTTCACCTTAAAGAAAAGGTAAACTCAGTATGTACAAGTTAAAATAGGTTTGAGATTCTGAAATCTTGAAAATAATATATGCTACTATCTATTATGTTGTAAATGAATTCATTTCAATTAAACTCTTTGTCTTTGTACCGTTGGAATCTATAAGCCCACTATGTTCCCCTAAAGAATTGAGTTTCTATATGGGTTATATCTCCAAAGTAAGGTAGAAACCTAGCTGGAAGATAATGTCCCAAGTTTACAGTCACATAACAATGGAGTTTGGGTGTGTGTATGTGAGACTCAAAGTAAATGGATTCAACAACAATACATAAGATGCCTCCTCTGTCTATGGAGAGGGGCTTATAGGGAGATCTTGGTGTCGATCTTCTGCGGATTGGTGAGAGGGGGTCAACTCCCCTTGGGATTTGTTGGGGGAGGCTGACATTGTTATCATAGCAGTGATGCAGTTCCTGCGCTTGGCGATGTCAGCGCGCGACAGAGGGGTGGTTACCTCTTATGGTGTCTGGGCGGTCCTCAGGGAGTTGGGGTCCCAAGATGAGACATTTTGGTGTCTTCTTGGGGAAGAGTGCCACCTTGGGCGTCGAGGGGCTGGTGAGTTGGTAGGGCTGACGTGGACGCAGATAAGGGGCTTGGGCTTAGGCTATTGGGCCACTATGGCGTTGGGCCATCCGGAACAGAAGCCCCCAGCTTGGTAGCAAGCGTAGGTTGGTGCCAAGATGATTTGTCTTAGGCGTTCTATGGGTGTGTAACAGTTTAGCTTGGGGACCTTTGGCGACTCGAAGAGAGGGTTTTTTGCTCGGCGCGTTTGATTGGCTCATGGTACTCACGTTTTGATCAGCCACGTGTCTCCTGCCCAAAGGCACAAGAGTCTGACGGCCTCCGAAAGTTTGCAATGATGGATGGCACCATTATTTCAAATAATTGCAGGTACTCAAACGTCGCGAATCGCGACGGAATAATACGATGTGAGAGGTGTCTTGTCCCCCTGAAATTACCAAATGACCCTCCATCTGAACTGCCCGTCGTCTGACGGTTGTCCAGATCTCCTGATCGTCATTGTGGGACATTACACGTGTAGGTCACACCGAAGGGGATGTCTCATCGCCTGAAATCACCGTAGCGTTCTTCATCTGAACCGTTCATGCTTTGTTTGATCACACGGTCATCATCTCGAGACGCTTCATATGTACAACACTCTTCATTTTTCCTCCATTTAAGAGGGGTTTTTCTTCAAAGCAACACTTTCATCACTCTTTGTTCTTCTTTTTCTCCTCTTTTCTTCGGTGAGGGTGTTTGCGCTGGCTTTCAGTTCCTCTCTTCTTTCTACAATCTTTGCTGCCGCAGGTACAGTATTACTAGCCTGTCTCTTTTGTTTCTCTGCTTTCTTTCATCTTTTGGTTATGTTCTTCCATTTTTTATGATGGTTGAGTTAGAGAATTTGACTGGGGAGGTATTTCCCGAGTTTGAGGTAACTGTTAAAGAAGAAGAGTTTGACGAAGCTTTTGATGATTGTGAAGTGGGGGAACATATGCGGGCGTTTCTCGCTAGCAGGGTGGGGGAAAGTAGTGGTGTTTCCTCATGTCGCTCTTTAATTCCAGGGGTTGAGTCACTCCCTCATGGTAGGGTACCTGAGCTTATGGGTTTTAGTGAAGAAGAGATCTGCAAACTTTTGCCCGAAAGGGCTTTGGGACCCATGGTTCCCTATTCTGGTGAGGCTTCTAGTCTTGGTCCACGTAGTGGGCGTCGGACCGTACCTGGTGGGAGGGTTTCTAGACCTGGTAGTGGTAGGTCTGGCGGGTCTCATAATGGTGTTGGGTCTCTCCCTCCTCGCAGGAGGCGCTCTGGCTATTCAAGTCGTTCTTCACAGGGTCCTAGGGCTAGTTCTGATCGCCGTTCTTCCCGGCGGTCTACCTTTGGAGTAGGGCGGCTTATTCGCCCTTTATCTTCTATCAACCGTGACCGTCGAAACTGCCCCCTAGAACTGTACTATCAGCTTCAACCTTACAAACAATCCATTCCACAGCTCGATCATCTGTTGCATTACGCACATCTTGTGGCCAACTTTCGTTAATCTCCCAATCTTTCCACCGCCGAAAATACGACGAGTCTTCTGATAACCATTTAGGTAGGTACCATCCGGAATATGCTCACCTCATAACTTACGGCGTGTGGGATGCCATCTATGAAGACCTAGGACTTTATAAGGTGCCACCACCATGGTGGCCACCGCCCCTAAGCTATTCTGACTTCTACACATCGGGCTCTTCAGACTCTTCTGGTAAGTTCATATGTCTGAGTTATACTTATTTGGCGTTTGTTGGAGAGAGGGGATGTTGGTTTAGTGAATGATTGTGGGACGGTGTAGAAGTTCATGACTTGATGAGTTTTCTATTGGCATCGATTGAAGTATTCAGCATTTGACCGTGTGTTTGTCACTCCCAGGTTCTGTTGGTGGATAACTTTCCTTTCTATCATGGCGGTTGTTGAGACTCACGAACGTTTTTTGGCGAGGAATTAGGTGGATGAAGAAGTGGCGACTGCCGCTTCTTGTTTTACCGACAGACTTGTTTTGCGCGAGGCTTACTTGTCCGAGGCTAACTTTGACGAGACTGAAGGTGCTGCGGACGACCGTAAGTGGCAGTGCTGGTCGGTTAGGGATGTTGACCGAGTCTGTGATAAGTCGCGCAACAAACATGTTCTCATATGGCAATTCTTTGTGTACAGACACGTTTTACTGATCAGAAAGTTAGGTTCCCTTTTTCGGAGTTTGAAATAGGCGTGCTAGCCCATTTGAGAGTTGCACCTTCGCAGTTGCACCCTAACACTTAAGTGTTTGTTCGAGTCTTTGAGGAGATATGCCGGTACTTTGACTGGCCCTATTCGGTAAGGCTGTTCTTCTACTGTTTTTAGGTGTCTCCGTCGATAAAGATGAGTTGGGTCTCGCTAAAGGCGGGAACCAAGTTGGGAGCAATATTTTTGCCTTATGTTGATTCGTATAAGAACTGGCGACATACTTTCTTCTGGGTAGAGCCTGCGCTTGACGAGGGAGAGGTTCCTTTCTTCGTAGACCGGGAGAGTAGGGAAAGCCGGATCGAACTATACTAGTCTAAGGCGCATTACGAGGTTCCCGCCAGCCAGTACTCATTTGGGTATGATAGTTTGTCTCAGGAGGAGAGGTGGACGGTTGAATGGCTTCAGGGGTTTAAGCAGCCTTCGAAGCGATGGCCTACAAAGAAAGTGTTACGTTATGGAGGTTCGACGGTGGCTTGCAAGGGCATTTCTATGAGTATTTTCCTTCTTTCTTTTATTGACGTTTACTTTTTTGATTTGCAGTTGAGAGTTTGTCGATGGAGGCGTTAAGACCTGCTCGTGAGACGGCTGCTAAGATCCGGGTTGCCGATGGTGGAGTTCCCTTGACTGTGCCAGCTCCCGCCCCGCAGGGCACAGAAGTCGACAAGGGTAAGAAGAAAGCTCTTCCTTCGAAGAAGAAGAAGATTCGGTCTGCGACTGACATTGCTGCCGAAGAGTTTGCAAGAAGGGCGACTGGGCCCATAATCAAAGAGGTGACAACTCAGATAGGAGGTCCCCTGACGTGCGTGCTTACACCAGGGTCTGTCTCATCGGGGCATGCGTGTTCAGGACAAAAAAGATCTGCAGAAGAAAACATAGTCCCTCTGAGGGGTCAGAAGGCAGCAAGGATTGAGACACTTGAGTCTGGGAGGTTAACAGACAATGATTGTTATGAAATGGGTGGTTTCCTCGATGACTCGGGTGCTTGTAACACCCCGTATATATATCCGGTAATGTTATCATAATATCGTATTAAGCTGCGCTTAATTAAAATGCGGAATTACTTTTTCTTTTCAATTATGATGCCATTAACATTACCAACTTGCTTAATAATCAGTTAATAAAACATCGCCTGTATGTAATTGCAATAAAACAGCTAACTGAAATACCTCATAACATAGATAATATAAGTATGGCTCTAGTCACGGAACTACAACAACGTAGACCGGACCATCTAACAGTTTATACAACTCCAAACTACAAGTACTAACAGAAAGTGTCATGGACAATCCTTATGCTCACTCAAATAAGGCAACATGCCAACATCAGTCTCAACAACAACATATCATAAATAGCGGAAAACATAAACAGCATCCAAATCCAGTCATGCTAACATATAAGCAGAAACAACAAAATCAGCTAAGCTCCGGCCTCCCGCCGCCTGAGGCATCAGTACCCATACTACCTGATCCTGAAATAAGCATTCCCCAAACGTGGGGTAAGATCTCTAATCTAGAAATCTCAGTAAGTCAGTGAGTCCTCAAGGATCTTCCACCCCAAACTCACTTACATGTGCAATATAAGTTCATAAGCAGTTTATCATTTATCATTTCAAAAACAATGCAATGCAGCAGATAATCATGCCATGTGTGTCAATACTAATCTACTGGCCAGAGACAGTGCAGGTATACGTCTATCACCTACACACCGTGCAAGTACCACTTGCATTCACCCCGGTACACCATCTTGTATGGCGCTACATACTCAGGCTTCCCGTCAAGATAAAACAACACATGCATATTAAAAGCCATTACATGTAAAGTTCAATCAACATATCAAATATCCAAAAGCATGTACACAGCATGCATAAACCATACCCCCATGGGACATGGTGGAACCACAACATGGCTAAACCGAGGACACGAAAGCTTACCTTGCAAGCTAACTCCAAAAGCCAAGAGTCCACAGTTCAAAGTCCAAACACAGCAGATTCACAATCAAAGCTCAAACTCAGAAAAAGGGTGCTCTTGGAGCTCACACAACAGCTCCAAGGTTTTGTCTCTCTCTGCACACGAAAATGTAAGTTGAAGGTTGGTCCTTTCTCCACAAAGAACACACCTTGAAGCTTAACAAGCCAACTCCAAGGTTCCCACCACTCAACTCTCCAACTTAGCCCTCAAAGCTGACTCCCAACAGCCTCCCAACTCAGAACACCAGCTCTCTACACACTCACAAGGCCACTCACACAAGGCTCAAGTGTTTGGAGGTGAAGAAGATCAAGAAAGGAAGTGTCTTGGACACAAAATGGAGAAGAAACCCCAAGGAGCAGCCAAGCTGATCAGCCACCCTCACACACTCACGTAGAGAAGGTAATATGGCCTAGGGTTTAGTGCCCACTAAGGCTTAAATAGCCCACTTAAAGATTAACTCACAGTATTAACTTTAATTGCTACGATTAGCATTTTAATCCCAAACTTTGGATTATGAAACTACATAATTTTCTAAGATTATCATATTTTTCTTATAATTTTCTCAGCACTTTTCCGGTACGCGCTTTTACCAGCCAGTACCGGTTTCCAGCACCAGTTCTCATTATCTGGACTTGAAATTCGTTTTACAAGTCCTACATGTTATTATAGTAATTATCATGCACTTACATTAATTTTCCGGGATACTTTTTCGGCACGCATTTATACCGACTAGCAGAACCGGTATCTTCACTTTTCTTCCGAAAGGCGACTTTCAGCATTCTTAATCACTTATTACGATTATTAAGCCTCATAAATAATTATTAGGGTCAATTATGGAATCATTTCCTATTTTCTCGTAATTTATTAATTAAATACTTTAATTAACGATGCGGGTTCTTACATTCACCCCACCTTTTTAGGATTTTGACCTCAAAATCAGAAACATACCTGGTCGAAACTCGGGGTACTACCGGAGAAGCTCGTCCTCACGCTCCCAAGTACACTCTTCAAGAGTCCTTCCGGCCCATTGCACCTTGACCATCGGAATGATCTTGCTCCTCAGCTGCTTCTCGCCACGATCGAGAATCTTTAGTGGTCCTACGGGAGTCTTTAAGTTCTCCCGAACTTCCACATCATCCGGTTGCACAACGTGAGAAGGATCTGCTATGTACCTCCAAAGCTGAGACACGTGAAACACGTCATGGATGTAGGTCAGGTTCGGAGGCAAGGCAAGCCGGTAGGCAACAAGTCCTACTCTACCAAGAATCTGGCATGACCCAATAAACCGCGGGCTCAGCTTCCTCACTCCGAGTGCCCGTCCAACACCGGTGACAGGTGAAAGTCTCACAAAAACGTGCTCACCCTCACTGAACTCCAGTGGTCGATGCTTGACATCGTAGTAGCTCTTCTGACGATTCTGCGCCTGCTTCAATTTTTCCCTGATCATCTGGATCTGCAGGGTGGTATCTTGGACAAAGTCCAAGCCAAACAACTCACGATCCCCAACCTCCGACCAGCAGGTAGGTGTACGACACCTCCTACCGTAGAGCGCCTCGTAGGGTGCCATGCCCAGGCTAGCATGAAAACTGTTGTTATACGAAAACTCTACCAATGGAAGGTACCTATCCCATGCCGAGCCCTGCTCCAACGTGCAAGCCCGCAACATGTCCTCCAAGGTCTGGATAGTCCGCTCAGTCTGTCCATCAGTCTGAGGGTGATAGGCGGTACTCAATCTCAACTGTGTACCAAAAGCTCCCTGCAGCGCCTCCCAGAACCGAGATGTGAACTTCGGGTCCCTATCACTGATGATACTCACGGGCACCCCGTGAAGCCTCACAATCTCGCGAACATACAGTCTGGCCAACTGCTCTGTAGTGAAGCTCACCTTCACTGGAAGAAAATGGGCAGACTTCGTCAGTCTGTCCACAATGACCCATATCGAGTCACAGCCAACCTGAGTCTTCGGCAAACCCACAACGAAGTCCATGGAAATGCTCTCCCATTTTCACTCCGGAATCTCAAGAGGTTGAAGTTTACCAGACGGCTTCTGGTGTTCAATCTTCACTTTCTGGCAAACCAAACACTTGGACACAAAGATAGCAACATCTTTCTTCATGCTCGGCCACCAGAAGTTCTTCTTCAAGTCTTGATACATCTTAGTAGCACCAGGGTGGATAGAAAACTGACCCTTATGGCCTTCTGCCATAACTTCTTCTGTCAACGGACCTCGAGGAACCACAATCCTCCGCTGGAACAAAAGCAATCCATCATCATTCCAAGACACACCGTCTTGGTTATTCACATAATCCAGACACTCTCTCTGAACTTGTGCCTCTTTAATCTTTTCTAGCAGCTCGTTCACGACATCTGATGCTTCCAACCCGAGAAGTACGCTCGCACACGGAGCGGTCACTGCCAAGTGGCGGAACTTCTCAACCACATCAAAGTTACCAAGTAGCAAACTGGATGAACTACTGGATTTCCGACTCAAAGCACCGGCTACCACATTGGCCTTGCCAGGATGATACCTAAGCTCAAAGTCGTAGTCCTTTATGAACTCCATCCATCTCCTCTGCCTCATGTTCAACTCCTTCTGGTCGAACAGGTACTTCAAACTCTTGTGGTCACTGAACACCACAAACTTCAAACCAAAAAGATAATGCCTCCAAATCTTGAAAGCAAACACAATCGCAGCCAACTCCAAATCATGAGTCGGGTAGTTCTCCTCATGAGGCTTCAACTGCCTCAAAGCAAAAGCAACAGCTCTACCAGACTGCATCAGCACACAACCCAGCCCCTTTCCATAAGCATCACAGTAAAGCTCAAACTGCTCCTCAGGATCAGGAAGGATCAACACAGGTGAAGAAGTCAATCTCTCCTTCAACTCCTGGAAGCACGCCTCACACTCGTGAGTCCACACAGATGGAGTGTCCTTTCGGGTAAGACAAGTCAAAGGGAGAACCATCGTGGAAAACCCCTGATGAACCTCCGATAGTAACCTGCCAAACCTAAGAAGCTCCTCACCTCCGTAGTTGTCTTGGGTCTCTCTCAATCCAACACGGACTCAATCTTGTTGGGATCCACTGTAACTCCATCTGCTGAAATCACATGCCCCAGAAACTTGACTGATTTGAGCCAAAACTCACACTTGGAAGGTTTAGCATAAAGCTTTTTCTCCTTCAGCACTTGCAGAACTATCCTCAGATGCTCCGCATGCTCCTCCTCAGTCTTGGAGTAGATCAGAATATCATCAATGAAGACAATCACAAACTGATCCAGATACAGCTGGAAAATCCTGTTCATGTAATCCATGAACACTGCCGGCGCATTTGTGAGTCCAAACGGAATCACCAAATACTCAAAATGACCGTATCTCGAACGAAACGCGGTCTTCGGGACATCCTCCGGCTTCACCCGAATCTGATGGTATCCGGACCGGAGATCAATCTTGGAATACACACAAGCACCCCTGAGCTGATCCAACAGATCATCAATCCGAGGAAGAGGATACTTGTTCTTGATTGTCACCTTGTTCAACTGCCTGTAGTCGGTGCACAATCGCATTGTCCCGTCCTTCTTCTTCACGAAGATGACCAGTGCTCCCCAAGGAGACACACTCGGTCTAATGAAATCTTTCGCCGAAAGATCCTCAATATGCTTCTTCAGCTCAGCCAACTCCGGTGGCGACATCTGATAAAGAGCTAAAGAAATCGGCCCCACACCGGGCAACAAGTCAATGGAGAACTCTATCTCCCGCTGTGGCGGAAACTCAGGAATCTCCTCAGGAAACACCTCAAGGAACTCCCCCACCACAGGAATGCCAGTGATATCCTACTGTGTCCCACTCACCAAACCACCCAACATGACATAACCCAATGCCCCTGCTCGCAACGCTCTCCTGGCCTGCAGCAGTGAAATGTATGGCGAGGAACTAGCTGTGGAATCACACGGAGACATCACCACTCGCTTTGCACAACAATCAATCAAAGCATAGTTTCTGGACAACCAATCCATGCCCAGAATAATCTCAAGGTTGGCCATCGGCAACCCTATCAGATCTACCGAGAACTCACGGCCATCCCACTGAAACGCTACATCGCGATGTACAGTGGTAGAATCACAAATCTCTCCGGTGGCGGTAGTCACCCGCAACGGTGGAGAAAGCACAACACTGGGCAACTCAAGCCCCAAAGCAATCGGGGTAGCAACAAACGAATGAGTAGCCCCGGAATCAAAGATAGCATCGACAAAAGAATCACCAATAGACACAGTACCTCTGACAAGGTTCGGAGCGCGGTCCACTGCTGCCTATCTAGTGTATACACTCTCCCAACAGAAGGTGGCACTGCAGGTGCCGAAGAAGATGCCATCGGAACCATCTGCAGAGGAACTGCCTGAACAGCCGCAGCTTTCGCCGTCGACGACGGACAATCTCTAGAGAAGTGGCCCTCCTTGCCACACTTGAAACACAGCAACTGCCCCGTAGCACAGCGTCCCACATGCTCCTTCCCACATCCCGAACACCTCGGAGTGGTAGGAGGCCTAGCAGAACTCCCCTGATGTGAAACAGCTTTCTTGAACTGACCAGGCGCTTGCCTAGTCGCTAACTGCTTTCCCTTGCCCTTATCAACAAACCTCATGTCCTTCTAAGAAGTAGGAGCAAGAGTGGAACCACTTGTTCCCTTGCTCTCCTCAACCCTGGCCCTCTTGGCCTTGCTTGCCACGCAAACATCCTCGATGTCCTTACACTGCTGAACCAGTGTACCAAAGTCCTTCGAAGCAGCACCAGCAAGATGCTCAGCAATCACCTCACTAAGTCCCCTGCGGAACTTAGCTGCCAGAAACAACGGAGTAGGAGGAACCATCCGGAAGTGTGCAAACTTCACTAGCTCATTAAACTTAGCCAGGTACTCATCAACAGACGTCGAGCCCTGTACCAAACGATCAAACTCTCCCTGCTTCCTCTCCTGCGCATCATAGGAAAAGTATCGGCCCAGAAAGCACTCCTCAAAGAATGGCCACGTCATGACACGACCCTGCCTCTAAAAAGCACGAGAGGTGTGCGTCCATCACTCATGGGCATCGCCCTCCAGCATGTAGGTCGAGAACATCAGCTTCTGTGGGTCTGTACACTGCATAACCCGAAAGATCTTGTCCAGCGACTCTAGCCATCTAGCAGCAGCAATAGGATCCAGAGACCCCTCAAACACAGGTGGCTTATGCTTCCTGAAAGCATTCAGCCGGCGATCGATCACATCACGATCCTCAGCAATCCCCACAAGGGGCTCCCCTGTCTCAGCGGCATGAGTAGCACTGCCGATGTGACTATGGCTCTCTTCCTAAACACTAGGTGGAGGCGGTGGCGGTGGTGGCGGTGGTGGAGCCTGGCCTACAGCAGGACCAGCCCTCATCTCCTCCAACATGACTCTCATCATCGTCATGTTCGCCATCCTGTTCGCCTCGAGGACTTCCTCAGTGGTCCTCCGGTTCGCTTCACGAACCTCAGCTGCGGCTATCCGGTTCGCCTCGCGAACAGCTTCCATCATTGCCGCGTTGGCCACTCTAGCGGCCTCCTGATCGGCTAACCTAGCCCCCTGCATCTCAGCCAATGCAGTCAGGATAGGATCGCATTGATCCTCAGAAGTCTCTCGTATTCTCCCGGATCTTACCATGACTCTGCACAAGTTACACAAATTATGAGTTGATCAGGCCCACGCAATGTGATCACATATACAGCATCATAACAAAATTCGACGGAGTAAACACAAAGACAGACACAACCAAACAACCTAGCAATTGCAATACATACAGGCTTTTCCCTCGAACCATTGCTCTGATACCATAAATGTAACACCCCGTATATATATCCGGTAATGTTATCATAATATCGTATTAAGCTGCGCTTAATTAAAATGCGGAATTACTTTTTCTTTTCAATTATGATGCCATTAACATTACCAACTTGCTTAATAATCAGTTAATAAAACATCGCCTGTATGTAATTGCAATAAAACAGCTAACTGAAATACCTCATAACAGATAATATAAGTGTGGCTCTAGTCACGGAACTACAACAACGTAGACCGGACCATCTAACAGTTTATACAACTCCAAACTACAAGTACTAACAGAAAGTGTCATGGACAATCCCCATGCTCACTCAAATAAGGCAACATGCCCAACATCAGTCTCAACAACAACATATCATAAATAGCGGAAAACATAAACAGCATCCAAATCCAGTCATGCTAACATATAAGCAGAAACAACAAAATCAACTAAGCTCCGGCCTCCCGCCGCCTGAGGCATCAGTACCCATACTACCTGATCCTGAAATAAGGATTCCCCAAACGTGGGGTAAGATCTCTAATCTAGAAATCTCAGTAAGTCAGTGAGTCCTCAAGGATCTTCCACCCCAAGCTCACTTACATGTGCAATATAAGTTCAAAAGCAGTTTATCATTTATCATTTCAAAAACAATGCAATGCAGCAGATAATCATGCCATGTGTGTCAATACTAATCTACTGGCCAGAGACAGTGCAGGTATACGTCTATCACCTACACACCGTGCAAGTACCACTTGCATTCACCCCGGTACACCATCTTGTATGACGCTACATACTCAGGCTTCCCGTCAAGATGAAACAACACATGCATATTAAAAGCCATTACATGTAAAGTTCAATCAACATATCAAATATCCAAAAGCATGTACACAACATGCATAAACCATACCCCCATAGGACATGGTGGAACCACAAAATGGCTAAACCGAGGACACGAAAGCTTACCTTGCAAGCTAACTCCAAAAGCCAAGAGTCCACAGTTCAAAGTCCAAACACAGCAGATTCACAATCAAAGCTCAAACTCAGAAAAAGGGTGCTCTTGGAGCTCACACAACAGCTCCAAGGTTATGTCTCTCTCTGCACACGAAAATGTAAGTTGAAAGTTGGTCCTTTCTCCACAAAAAACACACCTTGAAGCTTAACAAGCCAACTCCAAGGTTCCCACCACTCAACTCTCCAACTCAGCCCTCAAAGCTGACTCCCAACAGCCTCCCAACTCAGAACACCAGCTCTCTACACACTCACAAGGCCACTCACACAAGGCTCAAGTGTTTGGAGGTGAAGAAGATCAAGAAAGGAAGTGTCTTAGACACAAAATAGAGAAGAAACCCCAAGGAGCAGCCAAGCTAATCAGCCACCCTCACACACTCACGTAGAGAAGGTAATATGGCCTAGGGTTTAGTGCCCACTAAGGCTTAAATAGCCCACTTAAAGATTAACACACAATATTAACTTTAATTGATACGATTAGCATTTTAATCCCAAACTTTGGATTATGAAACTACATAATTTTCTAAAATTATCATATTTTTCTTATAATTTTCTGAACACTTTTCCGGTATGCGCTTTTACCAGCCAGTACCGGTTTCCAGCACCAGTTCTCATTATCTGGACTTGAAATTCGTTTTACAAGTCCTACATGTTATTCTAGTAATTATCATGCACTTACATTAATTTTCTGGGATACTTTTTCGGCACGCATTTATACCGACTAGCAGAACCGGTATCTGCACTTTTCTTCCGAAAGGCGACTTTCAGCATTCTTAATCACTTATTACGATTATTAAGCCCCATAAATAATTATTAGGGTCAATTATGGAATCATTTCCTATTTTCTCGTAATTTATTAATTAAATATCTTAATTAACGATGCAGGTTCTTACAGTGCTGGTGGGGCGCTGGTGACCAGTACTCCAAATGAGGGAGAGCTTAGCGCACTGGCGGGTGCCAAAGAATTTTCTCCTGCTGTGATCCTGGTGGGGAGGGTTTTGCAGTTAACAGAGAGGGACCTCACCTCAAGCATCCCCAAGCCCACGCTGAATGTGATGATGCTGGAACAGGTCAACCGCCAAGAGATTATAGACTGCACGCAAGTAATCATTGGTAGGGTATTGGCTATCCAAGAGGTAGCCCTTGCTGCTGATCGTTGTTGCTCTGCCCAGGGGGATCATTTGACAGAATTGGGGCATAAGGTGGAAAACTTGACCGCCGATGTGGGGCGCCTTGGAAAGAAAGTCAAGGATTTGAAGGCTGCCAACAAATCTTTGAGCGCCAAGAACGAGTTGCTGAAGAAAGATAGCGGAGAGGTTAAGTGCCTGACTCGGGAGAAAGATTGCTTGTCAAAGTCCTTTGACGACCTCCAACTGGCAAAGAAAGAGTTGTCGGCCGAGTTGGCCACAGTATATGGTAACCTTCACGCCTCTCAAGAGGATTGTAAAAAATCCAATGGGTGGGTGCAAGAATTGGAGGGACACTTGGCCAAGTTGTTGTATGAATCTTTTAACAACGCGATTCAGCAATGCTTGGTGCGTTATCCCGATCTGGACATTACTGGCTTCAGCCCTGAATACGAGGTGGAAGGGAACCAAATACTTCACCGGGTCTCAGATGGTGGAGTGGTATTAATTGAGGAGGGTCCTGAAACTGATGAAGAGGATGATGAGATGCCGAGGGACCATCCTGTTGGTGATGCCACTGAGAAGGGGCCTACTGCCAACGGCGAGTCCGGACGGGATTTGTCGATAAGTTTTCCTAACGTTACTCTGTCTGATCATAAGGTGGGAGGTGGTGATAGGGACACTGTCGTTGTCGGCGTGATCGAACAAGTCTCTGTAGCTGAAGAGGTGGATACTGATGCGACTGACAATGCCTTCCTATCATAAGAAGCAGCTGTTGGCGCGACTGAAAAGACCTCCGCATCTGAGGAGGAGGCCATCATGGGAAACCGCCCAACATAACTTGTTTATTTTATTGCTTTCCTTTTAATCCATAGCTTGTATGCTAGTCGTGGACTGACTTGTATTTTTTCTAGTATCAATGAAGTTTATTTCCAACCTGTTGTCCTTCGTACTTATTATAAAATGGCACCTTCTTGTCCTGGGCTAATAATTGTGTTAATAAAGCGTGATGTTGACTAAGAGCAATGCATGGCGGGGGTGAGAACCATCCCTTACTTGGACGTTGACTGAGGGTGAGACCGTCTCAGTGCGACGCATGGCGGGGGTGAAAACCATCCCTTAATTGGACGTTGACTAAAGTTGAGAACCGTCTCAGTGCAACGCATGACGGGGGTGAAAACCATCCCTTGGACGTTGACTGAGGGGGAGAACCATCTCAGTGCAACGCATGGCGGGGGCAAAAACCATCCCTTGGATGTTGATTGAGGGGGAGAACCGTCTCAGTGCAACGCATGGCGGGGGTGAGGACCATCCCTTACTTGGACGTTGACAGAGGGTGAGAACCGTCTCAGTGCAACGTACGACGGGGGTGAAAACCATCCCTTACTTGGACGTTGACTGAGGGTGAGAACCGTCTCAGTGCAACGCATGGCGGGGGTGAAAATGATCCCTTACTTGGACGTTGACTGAGGGTGAGAACCGTCTCAGTGCAACGCGTGGCGGGGGTGAAATCCATCCCGTAAGTTGGTCGTTAGAGACAGATAAAGAGTAAAAATGAATTTTAAATAACGAAGAGTTGTCATACGAGTCTATAGATTAATGAAACCGTTCTGCCTCGTTAAAAACCTTTCCAAGTAAATCAATTTGGGTAAAACTTGGAAAAGTAAAAGAGTGCAGTTGTTACATGATAGTTTTAGCTATAGTATCTCTTGAGCTTGTCGGCGTTCCACGTCCTATGAATGGCTTTTCCTTCCAATGTTTCGAGGGCGTACGCTCCTCCTCCTAGCTTATTGGCTATATGGTAAGGTCATTGCCAATTTGGGGCGAGCTTCTCATCACGAGCGTTTTTGTCCCGATATCAGGTCGTCGGAGGACTAAATCTTTTTCTTCTAACTTCCTCACAATGACTTTTTTGTTGTACCGGGTGGCTGACTTCTCTTTGGATTGGCGCTCCGACTGCGCTGCATGCTCTCGGAGCTCATCTAAAAGGTCTGGTGCTTTTCTGAGGTTCAAATTATTGGTTACCTCATTTACGTGGTCTCTTCTCCAAGATGGCTCACCGACTTCAACATGAATCATTGCCTCTGTGCCGTATGACAATCTGAACGGTGTTTCTCCAGTACTGGATTGGGCGGTTGTTCGGTAGTTCCAAAGGACATTCTCTAGATTTTCCACCCATACCCCCTTATGTGACTCCAACTTCTTCTTGATTCCTTTGGCCAGCATTTTGGTGGCCGATTCTACCAGTCCGTTGGATTTGGTGTGTTCTACTGCGGCGAAGTGGTGTCAGATTTGCAGATCCTTCATCAACTCCCTAAACTTGGTGTCAGTGAACTGAGTGTCGTTGTCCGTTATAACTTCTCCCGGGATGCCAAAACGGTAGATGACATTTCTCTAAAAAAACTTCTTGACCCTTTGGGAGGTAATGGCAGCAACAGGTTCGGCTTCAACCCACTTGGTGAAGTAGTCAATAGCGACAATCAGCCATTGGACTCGGCCTGCCGTCACGAGAAAGGGGCCTAGAATGTCTGTTCCCCACTTATAAAAAGGCCAGGGAGATGTTATTGATTTCAGTTCTTCTGGCGGGGCTTTATGAACGTCGCCGAATTTCTGGCACTTTTCCCATTTTTTAACATGCAGGTGAGCGTCTCGTTCCATGGTTGGCCAGTAGAAACCTGCTCTAGGTGCTTTCTTAGCTAATGAGTGGTTGCCCATGTGATGGCCATCGATTCCTTCATGGATTTCTTCAAGGACATACTCAACGTCGCTGGGCTTCAGGCATTTCAAGAGTGGGGGTGAGCATCCTCTTTTGTATAAGTGTCCATGCATCATGCAAAAATGGGCGCTTCTTCGCACCACCTTCTTAGCTTCCTTTAGATCAATCGGAAGGATTCCTTCCGATAGATAATTGGTGTTGGGAGTGATCCATAATTCTTCGGTGGCTTCGTTAGCTTTGTCTCAAATGCTCATGACGATGCAAGGGTTAGGCAAATTATGTTGGATGACAGACCGATTGTTACCTGGGCTTTTGGTGCTTGCAAGTTTGGCGAGGATGTCTGCCCGAGTATTTTCTGACCGCCTAATGTGTTCCAACTCAACTGACTCGAAGGTCTGCATTATATCTCTGCTTTTTCCAAATACTTGCACATCAGTGGTCCTTTGGCTTGATAATCACCCGAGAACTGAAATGTCACCAACTGAGATTCACTGAAGACTTTGAGGTGCTGGGCTCCCATATCCTTTGCTTGAATTAGGCCATCTATCATGGCCTCATACTCTGCCTGGTTATTTATGGTATTGAAGTCGAAGGATAAGGAACGCTCAACAGCCAAATCATCTGGATTTTCAACTATCATTTCTGCCCCTGAGCCTTTGGCGTTTGATGAGCCATCAACATATAGCTTCCATACCGCCGGAAGCGGCGTTTCGGCGACTTGACAATCAGGCTGGGAACTATGCGTCATTTCAGCTATGAAATCCGTGAGCGCTTGTGCTTTAATTGCGGTTCTCGGTTCAAATATGGTACTCCGACAGTTCAATTGCCCATGACATCATCTTTCCGGCGAGATCAGGCTCGTGTAAGACTTGGCAGATTGGCTGATTGGTCCTGACAGTAATAAGGTGGCATTGGAAGTATGGTCTCAACCGCCGTGCAACGAAGATAAGCGTGAGTGCAACTTTCTCTACCTGCTGATACCGAAGTTCGGCGCCTTGCAAGACTTTACTAATGAAGTAAACTGGTTTTTGCCTTTCCTCTTTATGCTCTCTAACCAGGGCAACACTTATAGCCTCTGTACCAACGACAAGGTACAAGTATAAGTTTTCGCCGTTATCCGGTTTGGTGAGTACCGGTGGACATGACAGGGATTTTTTGAATTCTCTGAAGGCTTTTTCGCACTCCTCGGACCACTAGAAGGTTGACCCTTTTTTGAGCAGGCTGAAAATGAGGAGGGATTTGTGTGCTGAGTTTGCCAGGAAGCGTGTGAGAGACACCAGTCGCCCGGTTAACTGCTGAACTTCCTTGACAGTCTCAGGGCTTCTCATTTCTATCACAGCTTTGCATTTGTCTGGGTTTACTTCAATCCCTCTCAGTGAGCATGAAACCTAAAAATTTACCAGCGGGCAAACCAAAAGCGCATTTGCTGGGGTTAAATCGCATGTTGTACGCTCTCAACCTGTTGAACACACCCTGAAGGTGCAAGAGGTGTCGCTCCGGTGTTCGCGACTTGACGATCATGTCATCAATGTAAACTTCGATGCTATTGCCAATCAGGTCTTTGAACACTTTGTTCATCATTTGCTGGTACGTGGCGCCAGCATTCTTTAGCCCGAAGGGCATCATAGTGTTACAGTTGTTGGCGTTTTGAGTGAAAAACGCCGTTTTGTCTTGGTCCTCTTCTAGCAACGAAATTTGGTTGTAACCAGAATAAACATCCATGAATGAGAGCATTTTGAAACCTGATGCGTTGTCAACCAACTGGTCGATGCTAGGAAAAGGATAGGCATCCTTGGGACATACTTTGTTCAGGTCGGTGTTATCGACACACATTCTCCACCCCCCACTTGGGTTTTTGACCAGCACTGGATCGGACAACCAAGTGGTATACTTGATTTCTCTGATGAAGTCGACGTCATGAAGTCTCTTTACTTTGTCATTTATGACCTTCTGGCGGTCTGGGCCGAACTTTCTTTTTTTTTTTCTGGGAAACGGGCTTTGCTTTGGGGTCCACAGACAACCTATGGCAACACCCCTTGGGGTCAATGCCTGGCATGTCCGATGATTTCCATGCGAACAGATCTCTATTCTCTCGCAGCAGCTCAATCAATTTGCTTTTCATTTCTGGGACAGTGGTCGCTCCAACGGTTGTTGTTTGGTGGTCATCCTTACCCAGAACGACGTGTTCTAATGCTCCGTCAGGGGTGGGTCTGGAATGTTCCACCCGGGGGTCATCTCTTGCGTCGAACTCTACCAACAAACATTGATCATGCTCCTTTCCAGTCCTGCAAGGGTCTCCTTCAATTTCCTGGGTTGTAGCCTGCTTGAGTGCCGGTTGGTCTTTGAAGGTGACCTTTGATGCTGGTCTCAGAGATATGTTATAACAACTCCTGGCTACCGTTTGGTCTATTTTTATTGTTGCGACTTTGTCATCCTTGGCTATGAACTTCATCGCCAGGTGGGGGTGAGATACACTGGCCTCGAAGGCAGCAAACATCCTTCTGCCCAGAATAGCGTTGTATGCTGATGGAGTGTCAAGCACTAAGAATTGGATGTCGGCTGACCTTGACGTGGGAGGCGTTCCCGTTGATAAGCGCAGGTTTATCATGCCGAGCGGCTTGGTAATGGTTGCGTTAAAACCTGACAATTCACCTACAACAGGGGTTAAGTCATTTACAGTAAATCCTAACGCCTTGAAACAAGGTAAAAATAAGATATCAGCAGAACTGTCATGATCAACAAACACTCGATTAACGCCAAAATTGGCTATTATTGCTTGAATAACTAAGGGGTCATCATGTCCGGGAAGAACGTCGCCAAAATCACTGTTGTCCCAGACGATTATGGGTTTGGCGGGGCCAGAGCCAGCTTTTATTTTGCTGATGATTTTACCAGATATCGCGAGACATTGCTTCAAATATTTCTTCCTGGCGTTTGCTGTCTCTCCACCTCCACTCAGTCCACCTGAAATCATGTTGATTATGCCGTGCTTGATGACTGTCGCGTCTTGGTCATCATCTTCCCTTCCTCCTCTGTTGTTTGGGCTGGTTCGTGTCATGCGATCTCTTGGGGAGTCTTCTCTCCGGTTACGTTCATAGCGAGGCCTGTGATCAGATTGGTTGGCTCTTCTTCTTTCCGGTGACCTACTACGTTGATGGTGGCGCCTGCCGGAACTGGTTTCACGTGCAGAGTTACTCCCCCGCCTTTGAGCTCCTCCTTTGATCATTTCATCAATCTCCTCTTTGAGAGATCTGCATTCCTCAGTACTATGGCCGTTGTTGAGGTGGAATTTGCAGTATACAATGACTTCTCTAGTCGGCTCTTGGTGTTGTGGGTTGCTCTTGCGCTCTTCTTTGTATTCGGTTTGCAGGACGCTGTGTGATTGGCGCCTGAGGTATCACGCCCAATGGGGCGGCTGGTATATCTGGAGGACTTATGTCCCTTTCTATCTTCATCAACTTGGTCTTTATTTTTATTAGCTTTCTTCTCTCGGTTGTGGGAGTCATCAGCTCTGCTCCCTTTATACTCTTCAATTCACACAAATTCTTGAGCCTTTTTCTTGACCTCTTCTAGGTCAGTAATTTCGTGGCGAGCAAGCTCATAGGCAAACGCCCCTTGTCGCAGGCCTGGGAAGAGTATATGTACCTGCACTTTAGGGTCTAAACCTTGAACCTGCAAAGCCTCTTTATCAAAGCGGTCTAAAAAGAATATGAGGGATTCTCCAGCTTGTTGGCGAATTTTTTCAAGGGAGTGGACAGATTTGGGTACTGGGCGACTGGTTGCGAAATGGGTTTGAAATTTGCCCGCCAGATCATCCGAGGATGCAATACTCCCAGTTGGCAAAGTGGTATACCACGTCAATGCTCTCCCGCCCAGAAGTGTGGGGAAAGTCTTGCACATGAGGAGGTCGGTCTCGCCATGAAAGGTCATCGTTGCTTCGAACTTTTGGATCCATTCGAAAGGGTCAGTATCACCAACATATGTTGTGATATTGGAAGGACCTTTGAAACCAAGGGGTATAGGGGTTAGACGTAGACTATCGGTTAACGACTTGTTGCGTCCAGAGGTATTAGCATGTGTCAATAGCAAGTTCGGGTTATGTGGGTGTAGGATTGGCGGTGGGTGAGGTGCCTGAGGAGCTTCTACGGAGTAAGATAGGGCTGGAACCTGATGGGCGCCATGCTGAGGTGGGGGTTGGATCATATATGATCCTTGAGGTTGTGGGACTGCTGCATTTTGTGGGGGTATGACGTAATCATGAAATGGAAAACCGGTAGGGAAAGGTGGTGCCGGGTAAGGGGTACCAACATTGTGGGTGTAAGGACCAGGGGGACATGTAGGGACTGCGGGGACCCGTTGATCATTATACATGAATACCAGTTGGCTTCAGGCTGGTTGTTGATACCGGGGGGTTGGAATTGTTTGAGGGGCTGTAGTTGGGAGCGACATTCCAAAACGGACTCCTGGCGGTGGGGGTTGAGCTGTGATTAAGTTCTCTGCTTGGACTTCGCGTATAGCTACGCAACGCTCCAACTGCGTCACTCGGGCATTGGCTACTGGTATCTATACATCCACAGATTGTAGCACCATGGGAAGAGTTTCCCCGACTGCCTGTTCGGCTGCAGCTGACTGTATAGACGGTGGAGAGCTGGAATGAACCGTTTGAGCATGCCCCTCGGGGCTGACGACTCTAGTCTGATCTGCTCTTCGTGTTGTGAAAGCCATATTTCGCTGTGGCTAAGGACTGCCTTCTGTAGATCTTTTGTATGAGAGTTAGAATAGAAGTTTATAGTTTTCCAACAGACGGCGCCAATGTACCGTTGGAATCTATAAGCCCACTATGTTTCCCTTAGGGATTGAGTCTCTATATGGGTTATATCTCCAGATTAAGGTAGCAACCTAGCTGGAAGATAATGTCCCAAGTTTACAGTAAGATAACAATGGAGTTTGGGTGTGTGTGTGTGAGACTCAAAGTAAATGGATTCAACAACAATACATAATATGCCTCCTCTGTCTATGGAGAGGGGCTTTATAGGGAGATCTCGGTGTCGATCTTCTGTGGATTGGTGAGAGGGGGTCAACTCCCCTTGGGATTCGGTGGGGGAGACTGACATTGTTATCATAACAGTGATGCAATTCCTACGCTTGGCGGTGTCAACGCGCGAAAGAGGGGCGGTTACCTCTTATGGTGTCTGGGGCGGTCCCCAGGGAGTTGGGGTCCCAAGATGAGACATTTTGGTGTCTCTCTTGGGGAAGAGTGCCACCTTGGGCGTCAAGGGGCTGGTGAGTTGGTAGGGCTGATGTGGACGCAGATAAGGGGCTTGGGCTTGGGCTTATGCTATTGGGCCATTATGGCGTTGGGCCATCCGGAACAATCTTCATGTAAGTTAGTGACTTGGTGATTTTGTTTTAAGAGTAAATATCCTTTTGGGTCCCTAACAAAAAAATAGTCCCCACTTTAGTCTCTTGCAAAAAAAAATTAGTCAGTTGGTCCTTAACAAATTCAAAGTGGGACCCATTTTAGTCTTTTTGAGAGACTAACATAGATCTTTTTTGAAATTGTAAGAGACCACGATTTCAACTAAATATGTCCACTTTAAATTTGTTAGGAACCAACTAACTAATTTCTTTTTGTATGGGACTAAAGTGGAGACCGTATTTATTGTTAGGGACCAAAAATAATATTTAGTCTTGTTTTAAATATTTACCTTGTGTATTTTTTCTTCATATCTTTCAATGCATGCCTGATTTTAGAGGATTGCTATCGCTGACTTTACGGCGAGAGTACTTTGCTTTTCATGCAACGATTGAATTGTCTTTTTGCCTCATGAAAATAGTAGAAGCTGACAATTGACAAAGCATGATAAAAGTATAATTTAGAGGTGTTTGACGTGTTTTTATTGGAAATCTTGTGCAAATTCATTAATTAATCATAATTGATTTGTAAAACTAGAATAAATTAATTGATGAAAATTTTGGGTAAGTAAATTATAATCATCAATAGTACTATTGATGATTATAATTTATTTACCAAAAATTTTCGTCAATTTTTTTTTGATTAATTTTTTTTCCCACCAATTAATTGATTATAATTGATGAAATAGTATTACAAATATAAAGAAAGTTTTTTCTATTAATTAATTGATAAATTCATTTAATATTTTTAAAACATATTATAATAAAATTATACTGTTTAAATATAAATGAAATCAACGTTTATTGATTATAATTAATTTGTATTAATGATTAATTAGTTATTAGCATTGATTGAGAATTATTACATTCACAATTGATAATTATAATAATTATAATTATTTAATATTTGAAGTGAGTTGATATGAAGAAGTGAGTATTTCATAGTAAAGAGAAAGGAAATATTTTAAAAAAAAAATTATGAACCAACCAAACTTCATCGTATATTTCAATTTGATGAGTATAGTTAAGAGGACCACGACACTCACCGAATTATGCCATATGACATAATTTGGTTGGTAAATATTCTTTTCTTTTTAAATAAAAAAAAGTATTGAGAGGAGTCGAAACACTCACCACCTCTCATTGGAAATTTAATTGTCATTAATCTTATATCACAAAATTTAGACTAATTTGACTCTAAATAGATTAAATAGCCCTTTTTTTGGGTAATTAATTAAATAGCCCTAATTTTATTTATTAAGAGGTAGGTTCATTGTTATCATTTCTCAATATTCATTTACCCACCATCCAATATCTTATAAATTCTTCCCATTGTTATCCGTGCTACACAGCTTAATCTTGTGTGCAATCTTATATGTGGGTCATTATTATATATACGATCTCATAATCATGGGGTCGTTCTCCACTATTGTGCTTCTTCTCTTCTTTTCTTCCTCAATCATCATTCACCATGACCCTCTCCAACTCAAAGGTGAGAACACCTTTCTTCTTTTTCTTAGTTCGACTTCAGCACAGGGGCATTTCTCACTACATATTATGGTTTCTCCCTTTTCGAAATTTATAGGAAACGTCATATTAAGGTTTTTCTTTTAAGAAAAAAATTAACTATTTTTTTGCCTTTTACAATTCCACGTGGGAGGCGCCATGTCTTATTATTTTGGAAAATAGTCTGTCCGGACATAAGTTATGTGATTTTAACTTCTTATAACTATGTATTTTGAAAAATATATAGTTATAATACTAAAATTATATATTTTTTTCTTTTCAGAAATTGTTGACTGACGTGAAAAGTAGACAAAATATAATTTTAATATTATAATTATCTACTCCTCGAAGTACATAGTTATAAGGAGCTAAAACAACATACATTAGATCTTTTAAAAGGATAAAACATTTTTCCTATTATTTAAATGGAAAAATGTTTGTTATTTTAAACGACACAACTTTATGTCATTTTAAAAGAAACTACGTCGTTTTAGTGTGTTTTTGCATTTTCTCTCCTACTTTCTTTTTTTCTAATTTTATAAAAAAGAAAAAATGTAAAAAAATATCAAACACACATCAAAATGACGTAATTTCGTTAAAAATGATACAAAATTGTGTCATATAAAATGATAAATACTTAACTCTATTTTAATATAATATTTGACTCTTATATTAATTCAATAAAGAGAAAAAAATTTCTGCTTTTGTTAAAGAAATTTTTTGTCTGTAATACTCGCATAGAAATTAGTAAATCTGATTTTGAAAAGAAGAGAGAGAATAAATTAGTAGAATTTAATAAAAAAAATGCTGCTGTAAAAATAAAAATGTTAAATGCTTCAATAAAATATTTTAAAAACTATATTAGTTCTGTCAAAATTCTCATTTAATAATATAGTAAAATTTATTCTCCTCTGGATAGACTAAGAATTGATCCTCTCCCGTTAAGATTTTATATGACTTAATTATATGAAATTTATGTGTCAATTTCTTTCTTCATTGATAATAATTGAACCTCATATATTTAATACATGTGAAGAGAGAAATAGATATAAAAATTTTACATGAACAAATCATATAAAATTTTAATACGAGAGAATTTACTCCTGGATAAATTTTACCATAATTTTAAGATATTAAAGCTTCATCACTCGTCAATCATGATAGAAGGTAGTCAATATATTTTGTCCATATATATCTTTTCATTTATTTCCCCTTTTTTTTAGAAGTTTTTTCAGCGGGTAAAATTAATAGCGTGTATTCTTGGTCAATCTCCATTTCTCTCACACTGACACCCATTTTTCTCAGAAATTTCCACGGAAGTGCACAAGTTCATATAACCTCACATCAAATAGTCATTGTAAGTGTCATTTATATTTTTGACTTAAGATTCTTATATTTATTCCAAGAACATTTGGCAATGTATATATTGGAAAAAATATTTATCATTTTAAATGATAAAATTTTGTTTCATTTTTAAGTGAATTGAGTGTGTTTTGATGTATATTTGGTAGTTTTTACTTTCTATATTCTTTGAAAGAGAGGATGAGAGAGTATTGGAGAAAAGAGAAGGTAAAATCCCATCAAAATATAATTGTTTATAAAATTATGTCATTTAAAATGACAATATTTTTTCCTTATATATTACGAGGAAAATATTTATTATTTTAAATGACGTAATTTTGTGTTATTTTAGATGAAATAATATCTTTTTGGTACATAATGTAAAATATCACCCATTATGTATCAAATCGACATCATTTCATTTGAAATGACACAAAATCATTTTAAATGACAGAAATATTTTCCCCATATATTATTGGAATTAATGTTTCTTATATTTCAAGAGATAATTTTATCTCTTACATACACATAAAAGTGTGTGGAGCCGTATGAAGAGAAAAGAGAAAAAATGGACCGACACACTTTTATGTGTGTAGAAGATAAAATTATGTCATTCAACATGAGAAATATTAATCCCATATTATTAAATACCCACATAAAACTGAATTTATTTTTATTATTCTGTATTTTAATTTTTTCACTCTTGAATAGAGATGTAAATGGACAATACGGCTTAACTGAGGCCTATGATCCATCCTACATCAGGTCAGACTCGGCCTATCATATATAGTCAAATATAACAGAATCAAGCTTTTAAAAAAATCTATTTAGAAAGTACGTCACATATTTTTTTTTACATATTGGACTTGTAAGCCTACATGCCGGCCTATATTATATTATTTATTTAAAATAAAATAAATAAAATTATTATCTTAATAATTTTGAATAATAAAATTATATTATTTTATTATTTTTTAATTACTGAATACTAAATAAGCTTAAACAGGTTAATAGACATAGGTCAAAATTTTTGTTTTTTAAATATAGATCAGACCAAACTTATAATTTAGATTTGAACAAAACTAACAGGTCAAATCAACCTAAAGTATTTTACATAACACTAACTTATCTTATATTATAAAGGAATTCCATTCTGTGAAAACCTTGCTGACGTGTCGCACTGTGGTTCAATTTCACCAATGTGTTCACACTACAACATTTAAAAAAGTTTCCTTTAATGGTAAATCGGTGAATATAATAAATACAAAAAAGAACTATATTTTCAATTGACAGGATTTGTTACTTTAAATCAATGGTCAAGATTGCTTATTCATTGATTTATAACTACTAAATCACTCTTTGTCGTCATCTTTGTTTTTTAAATAATTGATGTTGATCATGTAATCTAATCGTTTTTTTAACCTTTATTCAGTTTAATTCAAATCTTTACGTTTTTTGAAAAAAAAACAGGATATTCATTGTTATTAAAACAAATGACTGTTTTATTCCATGAAATGACTGTTAAAAAAGGGATATTCATTGATTTATAACTACTTAATCACTCTTTGTCGTTATCTTTGTTTTTTAAATCTTTATTCAGTTTAATTCAAAAACTTCACATTTTTCAAAGAATACAATTCTATTTACTCGAAAAAAAATTAATTAGTAAAAAAAAATAAAATTATACATATCCCGACCTTTGTTCCTTATTTTTCAGATTTTTAAATTTGAATCTTTTATTAACCTCTTGATTCAGTAGAATCAGGTATGAGTGTTTTGTTATTAGAAAAAACTTCTGTTTTATTCCATGAAAATCTCATTTATAACTATCAAATCACTCTTTTGTTGTCATCTTTGTTTTTTAAATAATTGATGTTGATCATGTAATCTAATCGTTTTTTTTAACCTTTATTCAGTTTAATTCAAATCTTTACGTTTTTTGAAAAAAAAAAGGGATATTCATTGTTATTAAAACAAATGACTGTTTTATTCCATGAAAATCTCATTTATAACTACTGAATCATTCTTTTGTCGTCATCTTTATTTTTTAAATAATTGATGTTGATAATGTAATCCAATCATTTTTTTTAACCTTTATTCAGTTTAATTCAAATCTTTACGTTTTAAAAAAAAAAACAGGATATTCATTGTTATTAAAACAAATGACTGTTTTATTCCATGAAAATCTCATTTATAACTACTGAATCACTCTTTTGTCGTCATCTTTATTTTTTAAATAATTGATGTTGATCATGTAATCCAATCATTTTTTTTAACCTTTATTCAGTTTAATTCAAATCTTTACGTTTTTTGAAAAAAAAAAACAGGATATTCATTGTTATTAAAACAAATGACTGTTTTATTCCATGAAATGACTGTTAAAAAAAGGGATATTCATTGATTTATAACTACTAAATCACTCTTTGTCGTTATCTTTGTTTTTTAAATATTTATTCAGTTTAATTCAAAAACTTCACATTTTTTAAAGAATACAATTCTATTTACTCGAAAAAAAACTAATTAGTAAAAAATAATAATAATTATACATATCCCGACCTTTGTTCCTTATTTTCAGATTTTTAAATTTGAATCTTTTATTAACCTCTTGATTCAGTGGAATCAGGTATGAGTGTTTTGTTATTAGAAAAACTTCTGTGTTATTCCATGAAAATCTCATTTATAACTACTGAATCACTCTTTTTTCATCATCTTTGTTTTTTAAATAATTGATGGTTATCATGTAATCTAATCGTTTTTTTTAACCTTTATTGAGTTTAATTCAAATCTTTACGTTTTTTGAAAAAAAATGGGATATTCATTGTTATTAAAACAAATGACTGTTTTATTCCATGAAAATCTCATTTATAACTACTGAATCACTCTTTTGTCGTTATCTTTGTTTTTTAAATCTTTATTCAGTTTAATTCAAAAACTTCACATTTTTTAAAGAAGACAATTCAAAAACTATAAATCACTATCATTTATACAATTCCTGATACGCATTATTCTTCAACGTCGGTGATTGCTTCTCTATTTTTTCTTCTTACACAAAATATGAGTTCAAAATATGATTTTCTGAAGGATGTTAATCCTGCCAAGGAGGACTGGAGGATTAAGGTGAAGGTGGTTTGGACTTGGAAAGTTCCTAACTTTCAGCGTAAAAATTTGGAGGACAATCTTGAAATGGTTTTATTGGATGAACAGGTTGTGTTCTGTGTTTTAAAAATCTTCCATCTTTGTTTTGATCATTTTAGTTAACGTTGTTGACATAAGTTGGCTCCATTCTTTTGTAGGGCGGTAGGATCCACGCCACTGTCAAAGGTACCTTGCAGGTGCGGAATAAAATCAACGAAGGAGAGTGCTATTTTATAAAAAAAATTTGGAGTTGGATTCAATAGCGATGTGTTTAGGCCAACCAAGCATCAGTATCGTTTGTCTTTCAACTTGAGGACTGATGTTAAATCGATTGTTGTTTCTGATATTTGTGCGAGTGATTTTGATTTTGTTGATTATAACATCATTGAGAAAGAAACGTCTGACTCCCCTTATTTAGTCGGTAATAGATTCTTCCTCACTGTTATCCTTTTTTTAATTATTGCGGGTTTTATTTTTTTCCCATACTCTTTGTTGCCTTTTTTTTAATTTTTAAACGTCATTGGTTTATTCTGTATCATGACTATTTTCTTATTTTTAAACTCTTTGCGGTTATAGTTTTGTGTTTTTAATGTTTTGTCACGAGTAATCTTATTCTGTATCATTAATTTTTTCATTAACTGTGTTTTTTATGTTTCTGTATTCGCTTTTATTATTGCATAATTTTTTTCAAAAACTCTTTGCTGCGTTTCTTTTTGTAGACGTCATTGGTTTAATCTCAGGAATTGGGAAAGTTTGTGATCGTGTGGTTTCTGGTAGGAAGACAAAAATGATGGTGTTGGAGCTTGACGACCTGAGGAACTTACAAATGTTTAGTTAAATGAATTATTTTTGTCTAGCTCTGTTAGCTTATATTTTACGCGTATTAACGTTGTGCTTGCTGCAACTCACGTGTAGGGGTCATAAGTTGGAGTGCACTTTGTGGGAGCATTATGTGGATGAGGTCCAATCTTTTTTGGCAGACAACGACGATCCTCATAACGTCCTGATAGTCCAACTGGGAAGGATTAAGTGTTTTAGAGGTATGTTTTTTCCAAACAACGTTGTTTTGGGAACACTATGTTGTAATTAAATATTTTTACATGCACCTCCTTCGTTGACGTCATATAAATTCATTAAAGCCTTTTTTTTTATCTGTGACATACAATGTAGTTCCCCATATGATAACGGTATAAGTACGACTTCATCTGATTTGGATCAACAAAGTGAGTTTAAACACCTGTCACTGTTTGTATTGGATTTTTAAAATGCAAGCACGAATGCTTCTATACGAATGGTAACTGGAAAAAAATAATAGTAAATTAATTATTTTGAGCGTTGTTTATTCTCTAAATTTATTATTTCCAATTTTCTATTGTTTAATTGCAAATTAAATGTCTGAATGATAAATGTTATACTCACCGATTTTTTACATAGCATATTCAAGAACAATTGTTTACGACTTATACTGGTGCGCATTTGCTTAATTAAATGCGCTGAGAATAAATTTATTTATATTAGAATGTCCTTTATTATTTTTGTTACTTCTTTCTTTGTGTTACAGATACTGATAACAATGAATAAGAGAACATGATGGGCTCTCTTTCTATCGATTTTAAATTTTCAGATTTTAAATCACAACTCTTTGTTCGTGATGGGCTCTCTTTTTAGTTTTTTTTATTACGTTTTTCTGTTATATATATGGATATGGATGATTCCAATGTGCCATTTTTTTATTTTTTACAGATCATCTTGGAGAACATTTGTCTGCAACTTATACTCAATATGGTGAGCACAAATCCGATTTAATACGCAGTTAAAAATATTTTATATTAAAAATGTCTTTTGTTATTTTTGTTACATTTTTGCTTTGTGTTACAGATACTGATGTCAATGACTCCAGTGTGCCAACTATTACCTCTATCCATCAAGGTCTTTATATTAATTTTCAATTTTCAATTTTCAAATATTGAATCACAACTCTTTGTTCCTGTTGGCCTCTTTTTTTTAGTTTTCCATTCGTTATCCTTTGTGTTACAATTATGGATATAGATGATTCGAATGTGCCAATGTAGTTTTTTTTGTTTTTTACAAAGTATTTTTTTTATAGTCTACTATTTATGGTGAAAACGGTGCTCATTTGGTTCATCTAATACATGAAAAAAAAATTGTGTTCACATGTCTTTTTTTTCCAATCATTTTTTCTTTCTATTATAGATATTTATATAAACAATTTCAATGTGCGAAACACGTTTTATATCAATGGAGGTCTTAATTATAATTTCAAATTATATATTTGCTATTACAAATAAAAAACTTCCTGTCTGACAACCAAGCTTATTTCAATCTAAAAATATTTGTATATGTTTAGATTATTGGGACGCAGGGGATCCTACTTTTGTTTGCGAGCATTGTGGAGCACAAATGTGGTATGCAGAAAGAACTAAGAGGGATCGTAACCCAAGTATGCCGCAATTTGGATTGTGCTGTGTCAATGGAAAAGTTCAACTTCCTTTGTTAAAAACTGCTCCGGATACATTGCTTCAATTGCATGCTAATTCCAATATGACGAGCCGCCATTTTTTGCGAAATATTAGAGCGTACAATATGATTTTTTCCTTCACCTCCTTTGGAGCAAAAGTGGATGGATCAGTAAATCAAGGTTCTGGCCCTTATTGTTTTAGAGTTGGGGGGAGAGTTCATCATTTAATTGGCAGTCTTCTGCCTGCTGATAGTCAGTCTCCAAAATTTGCTCAACTTTATATTTACGACACTGAGCATGAAGTGGACAACAGACTTGGTTGTCTAAGGTATATTTTTTTTTGACCCAATTCTCATGTTTCATATGTGGAGTATCTTTTTATGTTGAGTAATATGAATGACAATTTTTTTATTTATTAAATTTGCAGTTCCACCAGTACTGAAGATATGCTTGATCCTGAAATTATCCGATTATTGAAGGAGATGTTCGATAAGCACAACAGTATAGCTCAGTCTTTCAGGTACGCTAGAGACCGTTATAAGGAAGATGACTTTAATGGTGTAAAGTTGAGGCTTATTCGAAGGCGTGGTAGTGATGGAAGAGTTTATAATCTTCCGACAGCATTCGAAGTGGCAGCTTTGATTGTTGGAGATATAGACAGTGCTATGGGCGATAGGGATATCATTATTGAAACACAAGATAGAGTATTGCAGCGCATCGATGTGAAGCATCCATTATATGTTGGCTTGCAGTATCCATTGTTATTTCCATACGGTGAAGACGGTTATCGTGATGATGTCCAGCGTACTGTATCCAGTGGTAGGAAAAATGCAAGAGCCATGATCAGCATGAAGGAATTTTTTTCGTTTAGACTTCAGATGCGATCTGGAGAATCAGAAATTCTACATCGATCAAGGAAACTTTTCCAACAATTTCTGGTTGATGCATACACTATGATTGAGTTTGAACGGCTTAATTTCATTCGATATAACCAGAGTCATCTGAGAGCTGAGTTGTACAAAAATATAAAACATTCATTAGATAGCGGTGAAGATGCAGCACTGAGCACTGGAAAACGTATCATTTACCTTCTTCATTCACAGGCGAACCTAGATATTTGGCTGAAAATTGTAAAGATGCTTTCGCAATTTGTTAGGGCCAGATAGCTGAACCCTGAAGATCGGCCTGATATTCTATGCAGAGTCTTCAAGTTCAAATTGGACCAGTTGCTACATGATTTAAAAAAGGAAAATATTCTTGGCAGAGTCATTGCATGTAAGTATATTATAAACTTGATACTCTTTTTGTTAACTGGATTTTATACAAAAAAATTTACGTCATGCATTGAATCTTTCTATAACGTTGTTGTATTCTTATTATTACTTATGTTAT